>NC_070626.1:22319401-22409401 GCF_947347685.1 Pleuronectes platessa
ATGTAACTTCCTGTAAAGCGCATACTTTGAGGAATAAAAACATTTCCACATTCATTTACTGCACTCTCAAACAGAGACCAAAACACTTTAATAAGTAAAAAAAACCACTTAAATTCAAGGATGAGATGCGGCTTAATAATTCAAGTTCAATTGGGTGGTTAAAGGCAAAAGATCTTTAGTAAAATGATGAAAACACGCAAACACTTTAATTTTCCTCAAAATCTAAGTTAAAATGAGATTTATTTCTGATTATACAAAGCGTTTGTGTCACTTTCTTACTGAGCAGCTTTTGCACAATTCTTCTTTTGGGAAGATGAAGGAAATTTCTATCTCCTCTTATCTAATGTTGTCTTGCGAAGTCCTCATCAACTGCTTTTCTTTTCATTGCATCTGAAGGTTGATAGAATAAGCCTTGATGACAGCGAGGTCATATACGTCTATAACTTGTCCTATAAATGCTGTAAAATCCAGGTTATGTAAAATAATAAATAAGATGATCCCAAACTGTAACACAGAAAGGTCACATTTTTTTTCTAATATAAATGTTCACATCAGTCGATAGGCAGAATTATGACGTTAAAATGTCTTTTAAGTTTAAAGACAGATTTTTGTTCCTTAGTGAAAATTGTGGTTTTAAACAGATGATGACAGCAACAGCAAAACATGTTATAAATCTGAGGTAGATGAATTTGTTTTATACCTCCTCACTGTGTTTGCACAATGCATTAGTGATATATTGGACGTTAAATAAATTGCATTTGATGACAATTCTATTGGGATAATTATTAATATTTATTTGATGCCTTCTGCTCATTCCAGAAGGACAAAGAAAAGCTTTGACCTGACCAATCCCAGTATTTGTGGAGGTTGTTGAAGTTCTGTAGGCCTTAACTGTATTTAAATTAATCTTTTAACTAGAAAAAAACTAGAAAACAAAACTATAATAATAGATCTGCCTTCAGATCTGGCTCGGCAACTCATTTGAATGGGTTCTTCCCCGTCCTATTCAAAGCTTCCACTGAGTTTTGTAGAAATCTGTTGAGTTGTTTTTGTGTTATCTTGCCAACAAACAAACAAACCACAGACAAACAATACAAAGAAATGCAGATGAAAACATAATCTCCCTGGCCGAGGTAATAAGGAAAGATAGAAAAATGTCTGCAGACACCGAGGCACGTCGATTCAACCTTTTTAAAACCTGTTAAATAGTTTTAAAGAATTTCCCTCTTCAGCCAAGACTGAGAAGTGTCGTATCCCTTCTGAAACATTGACATTTCAGAGGCACTGACAGTCACGTTGTGTGGTGCGTAGGCGAGTCCAAAGTGGTTAGAAGTGGTGGTGCTTCTCCTCTGTGAGAAGGTACAAGTGGAGCCACCGTCTTTCATCACAACCTAAACCCTCACACTGCGGGTTAGAGCCGAGTGCCCTCCATCACAGTGGAGAGGGGAGCCTTATCTGAACAGAGATGACAGAGGTCTAAATGTGAGTCATGCCTCTCCTCAGACTGACTGTAAACACTTAGCATATATGAATATTAATGTTCCACATTAAAGCCCCACCGCCTAGATGGAAGAGTTAATGAGGATAAATAACAGACAGCCGAGCAGAGAAATCTCAGCTCTGACATTATTTATCATCCTTAACTTTTGTCACAGCTCCTTTTTTTTGTAATTAATATTGTACAATAAAGCACTTTGCACTTGGATGAGTGATCTAATTTGTTTAATATAATGCAATTAAAGGAGCGTGAATTGCTTTATGTTAATATTACTGATTATAGTCCGTGCTGGGCTGCCTCTCCACCAGCAGATAACAAGCTGAACTTGAGGATTGATGTCTGTCTCAGATCTTTCGTGATCATCAGGCAAACTACTTAACTGTTGTTTATATGCTCCTTCTCTGCTCTGAATCAAAAGAATAACTATCTGATAGTCAGTCGAGACACATTGAAGTCTGATTCTTGAGCAAAACAGTTTAAAAAAACTAAAATTCATTGAAAATATTGGTTCATAATGAAATCACAGTACATCTAGTGTCTTTGCTTTTGACCAGGGGCCTGAAGCAAGTGCAGCATAATGGAATTATATATATAATATATATTTTTTTTTCTTGATCCGGCTTTACAGAACCTAACACTTCGATATCCTGTTATAAGAAGCCCGGACTATCAACTGGCTCAGTGAACCCTTTGTTCAGTATAAATGAAGCTGTAACATATACTGTGTGTATTTCTTCAATGTGATAATATCTTCCTGTGTTTGTCTGAAGGACAGCCTGGACCAGCAAAAGGATTTGACCGATCTATATAAATATATGAATTTCTCTTCATCATTCGTCAGTTTAATCTTTTATCCCTGTCAGAACCCTGTGGGAAGGAAGTTGAGAGTTAAACCTGAAGTCACCTCGATAACCACAAATCCTGCTTCGTACTACAGGCTCCTAAACGGATGAATGTAAAACAGCAGATACCAATGAAATAAAAAAGTTGCCTTCAACTGGTGTTAATAAAACGAGGAGCAGCATGCAGTGCCACCTTTGCTGTTTAAATGTCACAGGGACGGCTTGTTGGAACCGAGTGCTCGGAGGCTGAGGTGTCGGCGGATCCCACAGGGAGCTCTGACATTGGAGTTAGGAGGACAAGATGTGACCCGGGGTAAAATATGACACTGGAAACACAGAGAGCGAAGGAGGCAGGGAAGAGGAGAGCACAGCTGGGAGCGAAAGACCCATGCACAAATGAGTAGTGATGGCTCTGCAGGGTATGAGCCACACTGCTGTCAGTCTGTCTGTGGAGAAGTTACCCCGCAGATCTGAAGCTCACCTTTACAGCTGGGGTGAGTGCTCGCTCGGTCACACTCAAGCAGAAGTACACACACACATATATGCACACACATACGTACCCCTTCAACCAAATGCTTTATAACCCAATGGTTTTGTCAAATGAAGGCGCTGACTTGTTGTATTTTACAAGCGTACATGAAATCCACTTAAAGCCAATGCAAGGCAGGATATTTTCCATAAATTTTCCAGAGGGGCCGTATGTGAGAAAGCATGTCAGGGCAAGTTGCTCCAGACATTTTTCTGGATCTTTTCCTGCCACACCCGAATAAAATATCCATAAAATATCCAAGTGAGCCCATAATCTATCCCATAATATACATATCTTGAAGATGAGGAAGATGAAGATTTGGGGCTTTTGACAATAAGGACTGAAATCAAATGATGTAATTTCGGCAATGGAATTTATACGTCTGATGCTTGAGTTCCTCTACCCACACGCCACCCCCTCCGGCTATTGTGAACTTGTTTGACACGGACAATCTCCCGCTGTGTCCCAGTTACAATTCTCCGGACTTCCTCAGGAGTCCATGTCAGAAAACAGCTCTATAGAAAACACTGTAGAGCACAAAAAGAGGTTGTGAAAGGTGAGAGGGGGCAAACGCACTCAAAGATGTTTGTGAACAGAAGGTGACAGCTTTCCTATGAAGCTGCCAGTCATGCTCCACAGAAGTCCCTCGCACTAGAGAGGACACCTCTGGCCAGCTGAGAACTTATTGATCTCAACCCTCACACTCCTCCTTTGATTCTTACGCTCAACTTCTCTCCAATCAGCTCTCCTTTGCCGTCTTTTACTCAAACTTTTCAAATTTATCAAACGCAAACTGTGTTATTTTTTTAATAACTCTGAAAATTAATAATGATCTTAATATAAGATGAGGTTTTACTAAGGATAAATGGACCTGCAAAACTAAACAATTCTTCTCTTAAATCTTACCCTCTGTTGGAAGTTGAGTTTGAAATGCTGGACAGTTTTTACCTTCAATGAACCACAAACCTCTTTTCAAACTACAGCGCTATCTCCTTTACTCATTCTGCATGTCTCAGCTAAAATGTTGGTCCTGCACTTAAGTCATGAGCTACTTTGATGAATAACAAATAGAATTTCAGCCCTAAATTGAGTCTCTCGGGCTGAATACAAATCCTTCCCACTACACTGCAGCTGGAGACGGACGAAGGGTCACAGTCCGGAAGTAGATGCTCAAGACAGGAGGCTAAGGTCAGAGCAGAGGAGAAGCTGATGATCAGTTAGTGGATGTGTGAGAGTTGAACATGAAATCACTTTGAAGTAGATCTAAGTCTGATTTCTTGAAAAGGGCTGAACATCCTTTATGTCCTCTTCCCTGACCTGGAGGTTAAATCCTGGGGGATATATAACAACTGACATATGAAAAGCTCAAAGGGAAGGTGACAAAAGATCAGCCAGGACTTAGTAAGTCAGCAGTGGAGTGTGAGAATGAGACAGTGTTAGAAATGAAGGTGGAGTGTGAAACAAGGAGCAGGTGTGAGGGTAAAAATGGTACGAATGTGAGAGGGGAGGTAGAAAGCTCAGGAGAAGGTTAAGTGCAAGAGTAGCGTGTGTGGGAGTTTCCAGACCACAAAAGCACGTGTCTATCTGGAAATTAACCCATTTAACTGTTTAGACTTGTGAATTGGGATCAGCTGCGGGCTACAGATGTTTTTTCTTCTTCGTAAATTGTTCCACAACAAAGAAACATAGGATAAACTAAAGTGTGTTTTTGTTATAGCCTTCACTTTAAATCTCCTCCCCTGACTGCTGCAGCACAGCAGCAGTGTAATCCTCGGGCAACTGCGACAGTCCAAGAAAAGTCCATTAAAAGAGATTTTTTTTATCACTAATAAAAGGTTCAACATTTCATAAAAGGCAACATTACACTTCTCAGTCAACAAGAAGTCTTACTCTCAAATCTTTTGAGACTTGGGTTGTTTTAGGATGGCAGAGGTGGAAACGAGAGAGAGAGAGAGGGAGAGAGAGAGAGAGAGAGAGAGAGAGAGAGAGAGAGAGAGAGAGAGAGAGAGAGAGAGAGAGAGAGAGAGAGAGAGAGAGAGAGAGAGGCTTTTGGATTGTTATGGCTGAATCTTTTCCTAATTTATGATCAAGCATTGACTACGATGGCTGCTCGTGTTTTGAGCCAGAGAATACAAACAAAGAGCTCCTACAAACTGAGGAGCAGACAAGGAGAGTGGGGCAACAAGCATTGGAGGAACAACTAGTCGCTGCACGGTTGCTTAGCTGGTAACACTGGTGGTGTTCATGTGGCTGCTGTGAATCTATGCCAACAGAGAAAGAATGAAAGACTCTTACCAAAGAGAAAACCAGATATTGTTCAGCTCAGTTTTCCTCATTTAAACAGATGATTTCATCACAATGAGCTTTGAAAGAGCTCCAACCAAACCAGAGACCCTTTCAATTCCCAGCTTCATACACTTAGTTGGCAGTTTATTAGGAACACCTAGATTTAAATTATCGAGCCTAATACAACAGTCTTGCAACTACACCTACATAAAGGATGGATGTTCATTTTCAACTGTTTTAAAGAGGTGAGTTGTAACTAGGTGTGTGATATACTGACAACTCAGTGTATGTGTTTGTTTAACTTCATCAGAGGCAGGTAGGGCCAGGATCGCGTTTGAAAGCTTCCTACAGAAAAGTCTACAGTATGTGTGTGTGTGTGTGTGTGTGTGTGTGTGTGTGTGTGTGTGTGTGTGTGTGTGTGTGTGTGTGTGTCAGTGTTCATGTTGCTTGAGGTACCAGTCTGTGGGGAGCTGATTGCACTGGCTCTCATTATGTGGCCAGTGGCTGTAATGGAGTGTGACAGCAGCGTGCTGTGCTCTGGATCTCTGTCCTTCCAGCCTGCAAAGCCAATTAAACACAGTCTGCCCTGCTCTCCCACTGCCTCACCCTGCTTCGCTCTCCATCACTCGCTCCTTCCTTGCTGCTTTTTGCCCCCCACTCCCTCTCCCTCCTCGTCCAACACCACTGTTCGCTCCCCATCCCTACCTTGTCCGTCACAAGTCTCTCTGGGACCATTCATGCCACCCTCTGCAGTTGCCTCTCTCTAACCCCTCCACCACTACATCTCCAATCTCAATACCTCCAGCTCTTTCTTCACTCTCTTGCCTATATCCTGTCGTGTACATTACAATTCAAAGCTCCTTGTGCACTGCCCAGCCTCCCCCATGACAACCTAACACCTGTCTGTCGGTGGCTTTGCAGTAAAGAAGCGCTCCTTTGGGGAGGGGGGGGCAGAGAATGAAGTGCTAGGCCGCAGGGGAGAAAGCCTCCAATGACAGCTTTTCTCTGTGCTTTTAAACGCACAAGTGCACACAAACACACACACACACACTAAAAACAGGGAGAGGGGGAAAGGAAGAGCGAGAGAGCAATACTTGGTTCCTCAAGACCCAGAGCAGTCATAACCACTTAGGAGGAAAAATGCCCTGCAGCACCAAAAACACACATAGTCCATTTATAGTCCCCGAAACACACACACACAACACATATACTCAAACTGTGTGTGTTTGTATGTGTGTGCGTGTGCGTGCGTGGTTGGGCTTGCGCAGGTGGGCGTGCATGTGTGTGCGTGTGTGCTTTGGCGACTTGACTCCTGATCCAGTGCTTAAAATCGGGCCCTGGAAGAGCAGTCTGTAGTGAAGATAAAAAAAAATCTTTTGACATCTCTCCTGCTCCCGTGAATCCCTCTGACAGCACCACTCATGTAGATGCAATTAGTGGCAGAATTCTCTTCCTCCAAGGGATTGTGTGTGCAAGTGTGTGTGTGCGAATGTGTGTGGGCCTGCGTACAGTGCTGAAGTGTGAGTTAAGACCAGAGCAAAGGGAAGAGGAGGAGACGAAGGGCTCAGTACCTGTTTTGAACCAGTCGCCATCAGTGAAAGACTCTCTGGTCTCCTCAGGCTTGTTCCAGTATTCCTGAAAGACAGACGGACCTCGAACCAGGAGATCGCCCTCTTTCCCCTCTAGACCTGCACGCACCTGTAGCATATGCAGAGAGAGAAAAGAAGAGACCGGAATAGATAGTTTAGACAGTTAGAAAGAGTTAATATTAGCCAGAATAGTGTTAAAGGACCATTTGGTTGATTGTATTTGTTGATGTTGATTGCATTTGGGTGATGAACTGTCCAACAAAAAGGAAGAAAACAAATATACTACTTTATATACTAAATATGTGCTGAAAAATAAACCTATCCCATATTTAACATACATTTCTGGAAAGTAAGTCACTATCTGTATCATGACTTTTTTAAGTACATTTCAAGGTTTGAATTTCAATGAATTGTACAGCCTTTTCAAATATTTCCCTTCCTATCGATAATTCAGTGCGTAACCTATTTATTTATAGATTACCCGAGTCTCTCTGTGGCTGCCCTCCGCAATCGTGGTGTTGCTTGCATTATTCATGACAATCCGAACCTCCACACCTGGGAGCGGTGACCCCACAGCCCCTGTCAACAAATCAAGCAGAGACACACACACATAAGTATCACAGTACAAAGGGAAGATGGTTTATTACAAACAAGATGGGATGATTTCGTCCCTTTTAAAAAAAGCTGGACATATTTGGGCCGTATCTAACAAAGTGATGATGATCAGCCTTCGACAACAATAGTGTTCTCTTCCAAGACGGCATTAACCTCCATCTGCAGGGCATAACCAGTCACTAAATGGTTTTCTGAGCTTGTAAACCAGTGGAAACCAAAAGCCATTCGTCTCAGTCGCCACAAGTTGGCTTACGTTGACAGTAATGGGGATTTCTGGGAAAATCACCAGCATCCGCGTAAACTCCAAATAAGAGAACTGTTTCTGGACATCTGTCTTAGACTCTTAAAAACAGATCCCAGATACACTCGGAGACACTGCCATCTATCAAGTGAATTGAATTCTCAAAATGTATGAACTGCAGCATCCATGGTATCAAGTAAACCCCAAAACACAAGATCCTCCTTCCCTGCTTCTACTTTATACAGATTTTTGGATGAATCGGGAAAAAAAAATCAAAGGATCCGAGGTTTGTAGCCAAGCTAATAAGTTATCAAATAACCTTATCAAATGATGTATCTATTCAAATAAAGTCATAGTGCTGGCAAAGTTATGCTTTTAGCTATTCTACAGTATTTTAAACCCTTTTCACACTGTTGTTTCACACTGTATGGACTTATGGAAAACTACAAAGCAAGCTGAATGTCAATGGCCAAGTAATTTTACATTAGCGACACAAACACATGTGATGATTAACAAGATGGGACAAACATTACTAATCTATTGGCTCGGCAACATAACACAATAATTTACATTGTCCGGCAATGAAAGAAGGATTGACTGCTCTTTCCCCTTCCTTGGTAATCCTTAGATTGGTACTATCCACTAGCATGCGCCAGATTAACAAGCTTTCACTCCAACCTCCCCTTTTTCACAATGTCCCTGCTTCTTCTACTTTTCCTGTGCATTAACATTGCCTGTTGCTGTAGCAGGAATAATGTTGTGTGGCATGGACCAAGATATTTTATTTATTTCTCATTTACAGAGCAAAGGCTGTCCAGTAACACCCACAGAATGGAAACTGGCGGGCATTGAGGAGTTATTTACTGAGATTGACAAAAAGTGTATCGGATGAGAGTCGCTTCCTTCACCTTTGAGGTTATTATGCCGTTTCACAGACCACTGATCTCCCAGTGAGGAGCAGGTCAGTTCCTAATTAAAGACTGATCCTCTTGCTTCATATTGATCCATTCCACTCCAGTCTTGATTGGCAATGTCTATCACATGCCCCCCTTCACATGCATTCAGTACATAAGGGAAATGACCACAAAAGAATGATACTAGGTAGGATAACAAACATGTCGGAGTCCGAAGATTAGACAAGCTGTGTCTGTCGAGGGCATAATCAGTGGTGGAAGGTAACAAATTAAATATTTAATATTGTAGTTCATTACATTTATTTGACTGCTTTAGTTACTTTTAAGATTTAAATGTTACAGATATCAAGCTGCTCAATTACAACATTGGCTGTTTCTAAAACACACTGATGCTTCAGTATTAATCATCTTATACTGCCATATATAATACCAGTATTGCATCTATTAATATTGATGTACTTTTATTCATAAATGGGATTTTCCATGCAGGAATTTTACTTTTACATATTATTACTGTATTGGTTCTCAATATATCTTCCACCACTGGTTATAATGATATCCTGGACTGCTGTGGACATTGTGAACAAGGTTAATTGACACCTGCAGCACAAGGTGGTTCTGGTAACTTGTTTTCATTAGTTCAGAAGCAGAGTGGGATCAGGATCAGGTTCAGCTGGAGGACATTCAGTGTCTGGCTAAATGACACTTCAGGTGGGGGGCATTACTTTGCCTTTGGCCTACAAAAAGCAAATTGGTTCAAATAGAGAGATCAGACTAAGTTCGATTTACAACAACCAGAATAAAGTTTATCCACAATCCTGGAGCGAGACCTGGTTCCCAGGAGAGCTCTCCAGTGAACTCCTGGTGACTGGGCCCTTGATCCCTGAAGCCATGGAATTACACAAAGTCATCACCCTGGGTTCACCACAGCAGGAGCAGGCATCAGGTTGGGCTGCAATGTAAGCCGGGCAACAAGCCAGGTCAGGGGCCTGGGCCTGCTGATCCCTGGCATCCTCCTCCAGAAGAAGCTGGAAAAGGTTGCTGGGGAGAGGGACATCTGGACCACTTTGCTCTACATACTTCCATGACAGAACAACCCTAAATAAGCGGCACAAAATTTATGGCTTTTGTTTTATTTTAGTAATTATTAGCAACCGTAATGAAATAATAGCCAAGGATTTAAATTGTCCTTGGGAACAAACCTGGTAATAAAAAGGGATAACAAAAGCAAATAATCACCTTGAGATCTTGTCCAAGTAAACAACTGGACAACAACCTCAATGACAAAGTCTCCAAAATCAATCAATAGTATAACTCAGGCAATGTGTGGAGTGGAACAAGAAGGATAAAGCTCCAAATAGTCAAATTGTAAATTACGTAAAGGTTTGGAAGGAGAACATCTGGAGGAAGAGACTTCGGGCGAGAAGGTGTCTCTGTTCTCTACGCACCAAAAAAGAGGCTGAAAATAAGGAAGAAAACGATTTATGAAGATTAAAAAGGGGCAGCAGAGTGAGATAGTAATGAGATGGAAAGAACTAGGGTGAACTCATCTCACATATTTACATCTCAACAAGGGCAACGTGACCTAGAAAGCCACGCTGCTGTTAATCTGGAACGCTCCAAAACTGTACGCTACACAACAAAATCAGGCCAGTTAGACGCTGTATTTACAGTCGGAACTTATTAATAAAATTGCTGTCAATAAGGTGCATTAAAAGCTGAGTTGTGTGCTGCTTAGTTGGCGAAGGACAGAGAGAAGAGAAAGTGAGTGTGTGTAAGAAGAGCATAGAGAAGGTGACTCCACTCCACTACTCTTCTGAGAGTGTTTCCTACGGTTGGCTATTGATCCATTTTAACCTACTTAAAGACAAGACAGGAACAGACTGACTCAAACAGCCACAAGCTCGTGACTGCATACACTTATATGTACAAACACACCTACGCACACAAACATGCACACATCCTCCACAAGTCTCAGCGCTGCAATGGAAACATCAATAGACCTCTTGAAGCCATTCTTAATAATCACCCGAGAGGAATCAAACGCAACCTGTTCAGTTTATGCCAAACATAACCTGACAAACAAACAAAACAAAGCCCCAGCAAGACAGCAGACAGAGGATTACCCAATCCACTTGCAAGCTAATTAGCTTTACATGTAAGAGGAAGAGTTGACTGGGGAACAGGAAGGGAAGGAGAAGATGGGAAGAGAAAAGGAGGGGGGGGGGAAAAGACGGGAGAAGAAAGCAACCGCCAGTAGTCTGACCTAATTTCCAGTCCCTGTCTTTGTTGTTGCATGTGTGAGGGAGGTGTAGTTGGGATCGTGGGTTTTTTACCTGACATCAAACCAGAGAGAACTTCCTATGATCAAAACACGACCCAAGAAGCTGAAGCACCGAATCAAACTGGTGAGGGAGATGGAATCATATCAGAGAGATCTGAGATTTGTGGTAAAGAAGACGAAAAGTATCTCAATCTGTGGTGAGACCAACGGTTCACTTTCTTTGCAAAAAGTGCAGAATAATCCCGGAGATGTGGCTCAAGCAAACATGGTGTCGTTGCTTTCTGTAAACCTGACCAATAATGCTGTGGTGCAAGGTTGTGGATTTTAAGTTCTTTTGCACTAAGGAAAATGTCCATTAGATCCCAGAAGATTCTACACATAACAAATCTGACATAAGCGAATCTTTAAGAAGGGGTGACTGGCAACCAATTTCACAGTCAGTAAAACTATGAGTTCAGGTTCACCAACAGAGTGATGACAATGTTTCTTAAGAGCACAACACAGAACATAAAACAGTGTTTTTATAATGTGAAAGCCTTGTTTCAGCATTTGAAAATGAAAGACAGAGATTCTTTAGACTAATGTTTGATGCTCTGGTTAAGAATGATGGTGTTCGAGCCATAGACTTTATATAAAGAAGGACAGCTCGTCTCCACTTCCTCAGCAGTCATCACTGGTTAATAATACCAATGACTGTTATAATACCATTCAAAACTTTTAGTTCTGGCTTAATTTCCTACCATTGAACCAACAGTTGGCACAGTTGTGTTTGTGCTGTCAGTCTTTTTACACCTGAGGCAGTACATTATTGTCAGTTATTAAAGTTAAGGATTTCAAATAAACCAGTTTGAAACAGAGCTGTTCTGACAGTGACCTTTTTTCTTACTTTCACTTGTTTGCCTCTGTGTTTTTCCATATTGCGTAAAAACTATTTATGTGTAGGTGTATGCAGTCAGTCAAACTTGTGTACCTGGTATGCGTGGGCCTTTGAGAGAGTTGGACAGTGCCATGCCAATCTCAGTCATACCGTAGCGTTCCAGCAGTGTGTGTCCTGTAATTTCCTCCCAGCGCTGCAGAGTGGGAAGAGGGAGAGCAGCCGAGCCCGAAACCATTAACCTGGAGGGAGAAGGCCAGACATGAGGAAAACACTCCAGGCTCCAAATAAAGAACTTTCTAGGCTTTAATAGGCCATAAAAACACTTATTTACAGTCTGTTGGGACTGGAACTTAAATGGGTATCAGGATATTGATGACCTTAAAGGTTTATCATTCGATTTTATTGCATCAAATAACAAAATAAAACGTAAGTGTGACAGGAACTACCTAAAACTGCAGCTGCCAAAACGTATTCAGCTTGTACTTTTACTTTTAGAGGAGGAGGTGGAATTTATAACCTGTACTGCAGCCAGCCACCGATCGAGGCGCTTTGGCTTCACTTTTGGGGCGGAGTCACGTCGTCAATCTTTAAATAAAATCTATGGGTACAACAAAAGTCAATTTTTTTGTAATATTGATGACCCACTGTGCTCTCACAGTTTGTGATGATTACTCTCTGAAATAATGAAGTTTACAAATGTGTTTGGCATCCCTGGGCAAGTGTCACTGTCCATGGTACTGAAATGTGGATTTACTTCCTAACTATGTTCAAGCATTCTCTAGCATTTCAATTCTTGTTTTGTTGTGTATGATCACATCCACCAACCATCCACATGAGATAGGCAGTGGAAATATGACACTAGCTAGTTGATGAATACAACATTTTGAGCTAAAATATTCAAAAATTTTGGCTATCGAAATTAATATTTTTCCTGACCCAAGTCGGTGGAGGTTGTCGATTGTTCAACACAACCATCCGACGCCCTGGTGTCAGTAATCACCTCCAATAGAATTGCACCCTGCATACACGTATCCACAAACACCTCTACCCATGAGTAAGCTGACTGTCAACCATCCCACAACCAGTACCTGATCCTTTCTTTGCACACGGCTTTGACAAAGTCCTTGACATGAGGCTGCGTGAAGTGCTGATCATAGTACTGGATCAGCTTAGAGTAGATAGTTGGCACGGCCATGAACACATTAACCATGGGAGCCTTAGAGCTCAACAGCATCTCCCACACCTGCAACGCAGCAAAGAGAGAGAGACAGGGAGAAAGGGGAGAGATAAGCACAACACTTACGTGAAGAGGGAGGACAGAGATAAGGAAAAGCAAAAAAGGAAAGCCGTGTATATAATGGATGGAGCCAAGCAAACTAAATTATAACGTCCAGATGCATTCCATTAGGGCATGTGATAGAGAGGTGTGATTTTTATTTTCCTGTATTTGATGTAAATGGCAGAGTATAGTCGAGACAGCAACCTTATTTTAAACCTGTCAACACAATGCCAAAAAAATACAAGAAAATAAGTCAGGGTTTGTAAAGGTCAGGGAGAGGAAAACAGCAGATCGCTGTGGGCCATTGAAAAGGCCTCTGTCCAGCTACTGTTGACAAATGTACTTGTGGACTATTACAGAAGCTTCACACAAAACGCACACACAGACACACACAGATGAACATAAACATACATTGTGAACAACATGCACATATAAAAATACTGTTCAAATATCACATTAACTCACTTATTCAGAGACAAAGCTGTTTCACACACCCAGCCCCACCCACCCCACTCCAACACAGACACACACCCACACACACTCAGAGTCGTCTGGGTGCATCGCAGTAGACAACGGGAGGATGGGACAACAGCATGAATTAAGTGAAGGTGAACGACAGCTTCCCTAACTCTGGTCTCCCCCCTGGGAGACAAACGCTCCTCCCCAGCTGTCTCCGCTCTCCTCCCCTCCTCTCCTCTCGTAGTCTACTTAAGCTCACTTCTTCTTCTTCTTTCATTCTACCTCAATTTACCCAGTGTGTCTTCTTTATTCTTTACTTTCATCTCTGACCCTGCATCTTCCCTTCATCTTCGGCCCCCCCTTTACCTTCGCTCCCTATCTCACATTCACTTACGTTCTTTCTCCATTTCGTAATTTCCTGCTTCGCTGCCTCTGCAGTTGCTCGCTCTCTCTCTCCCTCTCTCTCTCAACACACACACACACACACACACACACACACACACACACACACACACACACACACACACACACACACACACACACACACACACACACACACACACACACACACACACACACACACACACACACACACACAGAGAAAGATGCAGTCTCTCCTATTATCACTCTCCATACAGTACCTCCACATCCCTTTCTAATATGGCAAACCCTTCTCAACTCATCCTTCAAGTCACATCATCATAGACTACACCTTATTTTTCACCTATTAACTCCTCCATCACCTCTTCTGCGTCTAATAAAGAATATCTAGATAAATACAACTCAAATGATTGTTTACAGTCTATACTTGTGCCATTTCTCACAATATCATTAGAAGTTGATGTGCCAGCGTTGACAGTTCACCTGTGCTCATACAGAATAAAACTTTGTGCAGAGAGAGCAGGGTTATTAACTGTGTGCCCTGACCATTCTGGGTGGTGTCTATCAAGTGCAGTGGAGCGCTTCCACCAAGTCCAGTCTAGAGGGGAGAGGAAGGCAATTTATGTCTGTCAAAGAGTTGGCCTCCACCTAGGGGACAGGATGTGGTGAGAACCTTGAGCCATGGACTGCATCTTAAATAACTGTATGAGCTGCTCAGTGCGGCACTCAAATACGTCAATTCTTCTAAAGGACGATCAAATGTTGAAAACGTATCAAAAGTTAGCATTGATGGTTTACCAGATTGTATCATTTACTTATTTCTTCATCAGCTTTTTGTGATTGATCAGTACTTTAAGAATGGTTTTAATCTCCGGTGGCTTTTATCAAAACAACATTGATGCAACAAGGTGTTCAAACAAGGTACAAAAAGTGCAGTGCTGGTATTGGTTCCGAAAGTGTGTCGAAAGAACCTAGAGCTTCCCTACAGGCTCGTAAAAGCCAGTAAGCTTCATGCTCTCAGGACCATGTGACCATTGTGTGTACAAATATCCATGGAATCCATCCAATAGTAGCTGAGATACTTTTGTCTGGAGAAAGTGGTGTTTGACCGACAGGCTGCTATATGGACCTAAATTGCCCTCCCTAGAGCCAAAACACTGTCAAATGCTTTATGCCCCCAAGTCTATTCAACCTGAACCATTAGTGTATAAAATATCACTTTAGAGATAACAGTGTTGACTTTGAATTATAGAAGAGGAAGATGTGTGTGTAAGTAACGCCTCTATCAGTCAGTCAACTTAATAAATGCCTTTACCTGGTAGAACACAAGAATTTGTTTATTATCGTTTCCTTTTAATAAATATCAATGTCAGTGTCTTCAATATTTAATTTGTGCTTTTCTCCTATGTTGAAGGAATAGTTCCATATTGTTTGAAATACAGTATTACCTGTTGAGGTGGTCAGTGGGATTCAAGTAACCAAAAAAAGACTGGTGTTGTAAACCCCTGGATGACTATCTGCTCACGTCAGTCTGTAAACAGCACAGTTGAAATAGACTTAACAGCGATTTACTGGATCACAATTCCTGGGCTGAAAATTCCTGCCACTATCTCCAGGCGAAATCGGTAAAAATCAATGGTGGCCTCTGCTGCTCGGGCTACCCTTCAAAGATCTTCGGGGAGAGAAGAGACAGACTATCGATCACTTCATCAATGTACTGTAACTTCAGCAGGAGGAGAATAAAGGCTTTTTTCTAAGGTTGAATGAAGGGATTTTTGTGGTTTGGTACACAAGGTCAGGGATACCAGTTGAATACTGATAGCTATAATAACAACGTAGCAATACCCATGTTGATTGATGCATGCATGTCCTATAAAGACCTTTACTTTCCCTCTACTGTCACTGCCATCAAGCTGCAGAGGTCCTGACGAACAATAACCCATATACTATAGGGAAAACACGTGCATCTAAACTTCTATACGCACACGCTTAGCACCCCATCTTCCCCTCCCTTCTCCGGGCCAAACAAGCACTATCATCCTTCAATGTCAGCTCATCGATTGATCTGCTGCTTAAGCCCCTGCTGTGAGTCGGCATTGGTCAGATACAAAGCCACACAGGGCAATTCATCACTGAGCCCCAAACACTTAGTTTGACAGGCGGGGGTGCGGAGGTGGGGGGCTGGGGGGGGGGGGGAATGATAGAGGGAGAGACCGTGAGGAGATGAAGCGAGGAGAAAAGAGGGAAGAAGAAAAGTAAAAGAGGAACCATAGAGAAAGATGGGTTGATGTGGAAATTGCTCAAGGTCTTTTTCAACCGTGCAACACTTTGACCGAGCCGGACGTCTTCTTTTTGGCTCTTTCATTCTCCCTCCACGTTACAACTGTAAATCTGCCTCTTTTTGGTTGATGGAAGTTACACTGTACCAAGAGAAAGAGTTGGAAGAAGAGGATAAAGAAAGGAGATAAAGTGCAGGCTGGACCTTCTGAGGCTGGAATTCAGGCAGCATGATGCAGGTGGCGCCCACCCAGAGCGGGCAGAGCAGCTTGTTAACGATGCCATGCACGTGGTGGAGCGGCAAGGTGTGGAGGATGACATCATCTCTGGTCCACGCCCACTCTGAAACCAGACACTGTACCTGAGGGGGGAGGAAAGAAAAGAGGGGTGAAGGGTCAGACTATTTTATCATCTTCAGAATGAATCATCTCAACCGGCTCCCACTGTTGAAGACGTGATGATCTTCCTCTTGCCCTTAGTTGGGACACTTCAAGATTTCAGAAATGATTCCTGTTCTTCACCAGTGTACTAGGACCCTCTGGTAGTATGTAACTTGTTGTATGAAATGTTAGGTTTTTTATAGATGAATACAATAGATTTGATCTTGTCCTTGAGGAGGATGAATTTAAGAAAAGCCTCATGTGTAAGTCTTCTGACGAAGTTGATTTGCTTCACTTTCTATGTCCCATGTCCTTCCGATGTTATATTTCATCAAGATATAAAAAGGAGATTTATTTCCAATTTTTTTATTTTTTATCTATTTGTAATATTAAAACTGAAAATGGGTTGAAGTTTAAAAAAGCGCCTCCATATGAATTCAATAACACAAAACATGATAAATCTAAAATACTAATTATTGAAGGGGTCGTATAAACGAATACAATTATTTGAAACAGGTCTATTTAAAGACTATTGTGAATAAAACAAAAAATTACAGCTTGTTATTTTAATTGTTTTTCCGTCAGTGTGCAACAGCTGTATCATGCTCTACTGGGTCAGAGTGGTGAAAATAACACAGACAAACTGGAAGTCTATTAACCTATGACAACCAGGATTTGATATGTATTTGTTTGTTACCAATGTAGTAATGGTTAAAAAGACAACATTTACCATGGCTTGGATGGAGCTGTGCGTATGTAGAACCCCCTTGGGTCTCCCTGTGGTTCCGCTGGTGTAGATGATCATAGCTGGTCGATCCGCCCAGTCAGTGATGGACGTCTCCTTCTCCTCTGTGTGTTCCACAACTAAAGAGCCCAGGTCAGACGTAGGAGGCAGCGTCAGGCACGGCAGCCCCAGCTTCAGGGCCAGTGGCTCGAGGATCTCGGCAAAGGGATGCCCCGCCACTAGCAGTGAACTCTGGGAGTCAGAGATCACGTACTCCAATTCTGACTGAGGGTGTTTCCGGTAAAGTGGTACTGCCGTCCCTCCACTCATCCAGGCTGCCCACTGTGCCACTGTGTATGAACCGTCATTAGCACACAGGAAGGAGATTCGTTTTCCTTCCAGACCTGCAAAGTCACAGTTGAGAGCGCTGCTGATTCTACCTGCAAGATCTAAGCTGCTGCAGTATAGCTGCTTGTAGCTGTGGCTGCCACTGCTGTCTATAACAGCGAGCTTATCTCCAAATGCTGGAGCTCTGACAAACACTGGCTTCTGGTTCATCCTCGATGACGGGGCGGAGGTCCATCTGTGAGCGCACCTGTGAACCAGAAGCCATTGCCGGGCCTTTGATGGAAAACACGTTCTGTGAAGAGTGGCTTTCCAGTGAGGCACAGTCCCCTTCAGAGAGCGACGGGCAACAGCAACAAGTCCAGGCAGCATGTTTGAGACTCAGCTGTTCATACCCTCCAGAGACTGAACCTCAGGATGGCTTCACCCTCAGTCTGCTCATATCAGAGGATATCTGGGAGGTGACAGGACATAAAAGCATTAGAGCTAGATCAGCATCTTCTGGAATGTATGACTCTGGGTAATATTCACAATAACTTTTTCCTTCACATTTACACATGGTGAACTGATAAAGGAGGACATTTAAAAAATGCACTGAAACGATTATTGACAGAAATTAAAGCATGTATTAACTATTTTGTGTTGACCATTATTAATGAAATGTATGACCTATGTCAACTAAAACAAAAATGAAGGAATATCGTCCCGGTTACCGAGAATTATTCACACTGCCTGAGTACAGATCAAGTGAAATAGCCAAGTACTGTGTGTAATGTTTTAACATTTCTAAGACTGTTTAAAGACCTACAATTCAGATGAATACATTTCAAACTTTTTAAGAACCTGCAGAAACCTGTTAACTTAGAAGAGAGATCCTGACTTTTAGTCTCAATATTTACTCACAACACTTGGTCCTACCTCCGACTCCCAGCTCAGTTAGAACTGAGGAAGCCTCTTGGATGAGAGTGAAATGTCTTCAAGAAACTCAACCAAGTCCAGTTTACCTGTTTTGCAGCACTTGGATACTAGGTCCTACAGTAACTTTGGTTTTCTGGCTCAGACGCTGTCAGACTTGCACGCCTTCACAGCCACAGACTACATGGGGCAAATGTTTACACAGGCAGAGCAGTGCTCTCTGGGACAAGTACTCTGCAGCTGATGTGTACTGTCCTAACAGTGTTGAGTTTCTGGGCTGTTTATTACACCAAACTACACAACAAAAATTATATTACCAGTAGGTATATTTCAGAAATAGGAGTGTCTGACTGTCTGTAGATGTGTGACTGCCTCGAATGTGTATGACATTATCAATGCATAACTTTGTCCTAATCCATATATATATATATATATATTTATATGTGTGTGTATATATTTGTCTGGGTTCAATGCTCGCTTGTGTCTTTCAATAACGTTATACTAATAATATTTGTATTGTAAATACCTACATTATCACATGCTTCTTTACAGTGACAACTTTGTAGTAGTTCTGGTGGCTGGACTTTCATCTCCCTGTAGTGAACTTATTCTTGACTCATTTTGACCTTTATTATTCGTATGCTCTTGTGTTTGAATGTTTTGTGTGACACTGGATTCCTACATTTCCCTCGGATCAATACAGTATCTATCTATCTATCTATCTATCTATCTATCTGTAGGTGTCACAATATCAAGGTTCAACCCTTTTCTCAGTAGCTTCCTGAGATATTAAACATTGAAAAGGGAGACGAAGCGTCTGTGTTTATAACCATCACGTCAGTCACAGCAGCTGTAACCGCTCACATCAAGTTCAACCAGGACAAAAAGGTTAGAGAGTTCAGCTAAACATCACATTGGACTTGTTTCTGCGTCTGACAGCGACTGAAGGAAGCGATTCAACTCAGACGAACAACACGGGAGATTTAAACGCTTCATTTCCCCGAGAATAACTCATAAAAATCTATTTAACATTGTCTGTGTTCCGCTGTCAACACATTTCATTCTGTTCACACTCACCTCAACAAGAAGCCGGTACCTTGTCGTGAAGGACGGTGCACCGGCATTAACGTTCCGACATGAAACAAATATTGCTCGCGATGGTTCCCGCCTCATCAGTACACACAGATGTAACATATTATGTCAATATCGTGACAATTAAAAATGCCTGATATTTTAATAACACTGTTCTAAATTATTTAAGATATTTCAGTGATGATGTAATTTGTCTTCCTCTAAAAAAAAAAAACTTTATTCAAATATTGTCATACCTGGGTACATGAATAGACATATGCATTTTAAACAACGACACACACACACAAACATACATTGGCCCATTCATTTGGACTACACTATTAAAATCAATCAATAAAACAGTAGAAAGTAGTTTGCTGCTCACTCCATTTAGTAAAATCACAGCGTTGTAACACGTGTCACAGATAATGTTGAAATATCCTGTGACCAGATTGTAAGAACTGTATTAATATGACACCAGAGGTTAAGAGATACTGTGTGAGGCTTTATATCAATAACAATATAATGTTATTCCCTCCTGTTTTGTTTAGTATAATCTTCCCACCTTTTCATATAAAAAGCAAAGTTTAGTGAGGATATTATCATATTATCACCTGTGATTAAAGCACAGTTCCACACGATGCTCAGATTGTAGATTGCAGGACCGGGGGAGAGTCTGCTCACCAGAGACAGGGACAGGGGACCAGACAGCGCAGCTACCCCACACAGATTGGCTTTAGATCACATGCCAGTCCTACCACACTGTGTGCCAACTAGCTTGGCTGGCTCCATCATCACAGTGCAAGTAGGCACATTCTGCCGCCAGCTGGCAGTCGCGGGCCTCAGATAAGAGAATGGTACAGACATGGCACACGTTCAAAAAGTTTCATTTCCCTTCCCAAACCCCCTACACTGCAAACGAGGATGGCATGTTCCTAACCAAATGGCAGCCTTTGTTTCGGAGAACTCCCCTCCACTCTCAGGAATAGTATCGTCAAAGACCACTCGTTCCCATTCGTGGGGGGAAATGCTATTTAGGGGGATGCTATGCTACCTCAGCAGCTATATCATTTTCAGAGAATCCTTTATTCGAGGGGATTTTACACAGCCTTCAGTCTTTTTCGATGCTTATGCCACTGCCGCATTTTCTGAGGATTTAACATTAAAATGACCGAACGTCATCTCCGATGGAACGAAAGAAGGCACAGACGACCCACGTTTTGGGGATTTGTTTCCTGGAAGATGGCCATATTTTTGATATGCGACGTATGGGGACCGCATCCGGAGCCATTTAGAGACGTATTTACTGCTCCTGGAGACCTGCTGGGGCTGGATGAAGAGTGGAGGACGATCGGGGCATCGCGTTTATGTCCGTCAGGGGTGAGAAGACCGGACACGGCTAACATAAGGAGTTATCATTATGGTTATGGCGGAATGATGAGACAGAATATCTAGTAAGCAGAAGCTGGCATTCTGCTGCAATGGCCTGTTGCCAGCACACCATTCTGCAAAGACCACCTGAAAGGATCTCGCCACCGATGGGCAGGATGGCCGCAAGCAGGCGCCAACTCCCGTCTTGGCAGAGGATTGCATCTGAGGGAAAAGGGAGACAGGGGACCCCCCACAGATCTGTGCGAGAGGCTGAGATGGTAACACAAACCATGGGGAGTGCCCAAGCATGTGTCAGGTTGGCATCAATGTGCGAATGTCTTGGCAAGCGCTGCGTTCTCTCCCCTCCCACCCCGGCTCGCACACAAACACACTGTTGCCCTGCTTGGAACACATGGTACATCAGCAGCGGCATCTGGCTGCACTGACTCCTGGCAGCTGCGCTTCGTCTTCGCCAGTTGGGAGTCTTGGCACTGCCACTTCATCAACTACCTGTGGCTCCTCCTGGGTAAAAAGGCAAGCGATGAATTATTCCGAGGCTGCAGCTGCAAACTTGACTTCCATCCAAGAGATCCACTGTTAACATATGACTGCCTCGCGGCGCACATGCCACCCACATACTAATGCATGGTGGACAACATGGCTTCCGGTTGGCGCAAAAGGGATTTGTTTGTCTCCGTGTGATGTCATGGTTCACTTGAGGTGAAAGATGCTCAGGGAGGATTTTCAGTTGTATCTATATTTTAAATGCAAGTGCTTCTCAAGAGCCTCATGGGAAACGACTCATCGACACCTGGAAGCCGTTTTGTTTTTGGTAAAGAATTCACATCAACAAAAGCACATTCAGCAAAAGACGCTGTGACACAACGTTCAGAGAGGCAATGCATTTGGAGCTCAGTGCTGAATCGGTCCATCTCTTTTTTAGAAGCGGTGTTGAAAGATCAAATCAAAAGAAAGCCAAGGATTACACTGAAAGGAATTTTCACTTCTCGTTTATACATAATGAACAAATGGATGGGTGACCTTTCAACTCTACAATTATTGCCTCACATTCTATTCCCTAATGGAGCTTTTTTGACAACCAAGGACATTTGCCTGAAGCGCTCTGAATACGTCTCCGCTGACACCATGGGACTGCTGAAAGATAGGAGGACAGCTTTGTGTAAAGACTTCCTCTCATACCGGAGGAGACTTTCTAACGGCATCTTTGTGTGTTTTGTCATTTCTTGTATTAGAGCTAAATAGATGTTAGAAAGTTATTGTGCTGTGCTTAATTCTTGATTATATCCAGTGACCTTTTTACCTTTTTTGTTTTGGAACATACCGTGTAATCTGGTCTGGATGATTCCACGTCATTTTTTTGGCAATTTTTTTTTCCCATCAGTCTCGAAATATGTTTGCGTTCCCCTGCAGCTGATCTCTCTTGTAGAGAATTCCTCACATGGGACATTTCTAGGCCCCTAAACCAAAAGCTCTCCGTCTGTCCAAATGTCCAAATAGTGTATTAGATTGTGATCGCACTGAAGACTATCACGTGACATTAGGAGCCGTGACTCAAGTTATTGATCATGTCAGTTATTGATCATGATATTCTTATTCATATAATTACACATGAGGTAAAAGGTCAAGGGAAGCAGTGGAGGGAAGAGAGGTTAAAAAAGCAGGAAACTAAATTTAATGTTGGACATTCGGACTGTCCTTATTGCTCTTCATACCTGAGGGCTGCTCAAACAAATTTTGAATCCAAAACTTCCAAAAATCTAGTTGGCAAACTGTTCAAATCTGTCAAAATCTAACTACCTCACTCCCATAAAAACCCACACGTGCACATATTCTATCACTCCCCTTTTTTCCTTCTGTGAGTGTTAGTCATCTGACAGTGACCCAGTGGGAGTGGTTTTTCCTCCATCTGTGTCGGTCTGACCCATTTTAGCCCTCGGCCACGTCCAACTGTTCCATGTCCCAAACATATGTGCGGTGGCAGGGGGATAAGCGAACCGCCGCCGCTCGGGACCCGCAGCCACACTCCGCCGATATGACACTGGACCCGGCTTCCCTGTCTATCCGTCTGTTTCCCCACAGCATATGTCATCATCAATATTGGCCCCGAGGATTCACACCTTAGTGATTTGACAACACACAATTCTTACGACTGCCTCTCCTCCTCCTGCTCCGAGCCGGGGATGTCTGCCTTTGTTTGTGAATCAGTTTTGGATTTCAGTTTTTCTTTATTTATTTAGTGTGTATTTATTGTTGTGTAAATCGTGTTTGCCCTCGTTTGGCCTCCAGTTCCCGTCATGACTCTGCATCTCAATCATTAGCTACCCTCTCTTATTTAGTATGCACATTTATTTGTTTTGTTTTGACTGACTTGTCTGGGCACTAGACTGGCTGCTCTTTCTCTCTCTCTCTCTCTCTCTCTCTCTCTCTCTCTCTCTCTCTCTCTCTCTCTCTCTCTCTCTCTCTCTCTCTCTCTATCTCTCTCTTTCTCTCTCTCTCTCTCTCTCTGCAGCTCATGACAATAGCCAGTGAGGGCAAAATAGGACAACCAGAAGAGCCACTGTTTTTTTTCCCCAAGTGGTCCATGTTGGCAGATGAGATGATATCACTGCACATAGCCAGGGCCCACTGGGGACCTCGGGGTGTGAGGCACATATGGGCAAGCAGGCTGCTGATGAGCTGCTTTATATGAGCCTCTCATCATGGCCTCAGAGAGAGGGATCTCTCCAACAGAGGATTTGAAGGAAGGCTGTGCATTATTCGAGTCGATTTTTTATAAAATGGTTTCCAAATTCCTTGCGGACACCCACACTGTATAACTTGCTGCTGTAATTTACACGTTCCCTGAATAACTGAGGCGTGGTCAAATGGATGGAATAAAGTTGATTTAACTGTAGTCTTAAGGTAACTCACCCTAAATAAATGATAGCCAACTTCCTGACCTACTGGCTGTAATAAGCTTTGGATCGCTCTTTTTTTGATGGCTTTTCACTAATGCCTTATTGATTCTCTTCTTTCCCTTTTAACTCACATATGGAAGTGGAAACTGTTCTGTCAGATAGACAATCAGACCCGCTCAGTCTAACTCAGCTCACTTACTCCGTCCTGCATCCTCATCGATGTGCTGCCTCACTGGACATCCAGAGGCTTCTCGCATCTCATTCAAACAAGCATTTAGTTTTTCCCTTATAGTGCGTCCACATGTAAAGTGAAATGATTTGTTCTTCCATCTCCCTTCTCTTTTAACAAACATGTGCATGATGCAGCTTGAATTAAAACTGATTCCCTTCCTTCACATCAGGAGACGGTTCTTTGTTTTCAGAAGCCTTGTGACGGTTTGTCGTGTTCGACATCTGTTTGGTTGATGTGACCATGGAAACAAAAACAATTTCCCGTGCGTCCTCTTTGTTCTGTTTCCTTCGAGTTGTTTCTCTTCTTAAGCAGCCATCTTTCTTACTTTGTCTCCTGCAAAGATTCACATATTATAAGCAGCCACACACACAAACACACACATACATATTTTGAAACAATCAAACACACAGACACACACTCACTCTGAGACTGCCAGGCTGCTCTGGTGGTGTGTTGTTCTCTGGGAGACGGTGCCATATGCTGTCTAGCCTCACAGGGAGAGCAGGGCCTGCCGCTGCACTGTTGTCCTTCCTGACTATAAGGAAACCCCAGAGCAGAACAAAACCTCAAGTACCTACAACTCAACCTGTTCTATTTAATTTACTGCTTAACCTGCTGACGTCTAGATTTTAAACTGGGAGAAATGGAACAATATTTCATTTTGAAAAACTGAAAGGGTTAAAAAAATTCAGATTTTAATCAGGAGAGATTATTCACACTGAAACAAGATCCCCCGTTTTACCAGTGTGTCAAGTTGCCACTTTAACAGAGTTTCATATTGATATAAATTGCTGTTTGTTGGTATAACAGGGCTCTTATTTGTCAGTGAGATAGTGAATCATTGTTTATTATGTGAACTAAAATGAATATTTATAAAGGTATAAAAAGTTCAGATTTGAATCAGAAAAGATGTGTGGCTTTTCCATATTTTATTCATTAAACCATTATTCACATTAAGAAACAAGAACCCTTTTTAATCAGTGGGCCAAATTTGCACTTTAAAAAATTCTAAAGTTGCAACATTTTTTGTCAGCCCCTTCGCCGTTTAGTGCGTGTTTATTAGCATTATTGTTATCATTACGGATTTTTACAATAATACTGGATGGGGGCCCTCCCAGCATCCCTTTCTTACTGGGTGACAGACACTACTACCAGCAGTGTCAACACTTCTGCCAAACTGTAAACAAGCAAAGAGCTGCTGAGATGGATTCCAGACAATGGCTAACCTTGCAGTGAGAGCATCTGTCAATGCCTTGGCACATCTGCAGATAAGAAGTCTTGGAAAATTCATTACAGCCAAGGAAAGTGAAAAGAAAAGATGCTTTTATTCCTTAGTGCCATCCTGGGTCTTGTAGAGCCCCCGGATTTGTGCTTTCTTCTTCATCTCCTCCTTTTTTTTAAGAGAAAAAGAGACAGAGATGGAAAGTAGACAGTTAAATCGTAGAGTGCCGAGTGATGAAAAGAGTGTGTTTACCTTTGGCCACAAGTGCGAGGAGATGATGGGTGTGTTTGCCGAGAAGGGGATGAAGGAAAGAGTGGGTGTAAGAGTGTGTTTGTGCCCTGACTTGAGGGGTACGGCAAGCGTGTTCGGAATTTATGTTATCTGTGTGTTCATTACTACTTTGCATTTCAGGCAGAGAGCGTGGGTGCTCCACTAAATCGCAGGAAGGATTGTTAGACACGCGTGTTATTAATTTTTTCAGGGTCCCTGTGGCGTCTGTATGAATCTTAATGCTGCTGACTGGGCTGCAGCTCTATCGACTTTCTTTAAAATATGAAGAAGCTTTGCTGGAAGCGCCTGGGGTCATTAGCTGAAGAGTAGGCGCAAATCCCTCACGAGCCTGCTCCGGCTTCGCCATGTTAAATGTGCTCTTAAAATATTCATAATCATACTCTTGCCTGCACACACGCACGCACACACGCACATGCACACACACACATACACACACACATGCGCACAGACAATGCACCGGGGACGTGAGGGGATCAATATTAAAATGTATTCCTGTTTTGGTGTGCGGTTAATTAGCTGCGGTTCTTTTAAACCATGAAGTTTGAGAACAGATTAACAGTTTCTTTTCGTACACAAGATAATATTTACTTCTGCTCCGTCCGTGCAGACGTGGAGGAGAGGCGTATCAGAGTCTGTTGACATATGGAGACAATGATTCTATTTTGTACTGCTGCTTCTTTAGTATTTCAATAAAGCCTTTTATCATGTTACAGTGGCTTATGTCTTGAAGACACACAGACTTTTTTTCCACGACTGCTTTAATTTGTATATTTCTATGTTTATTCACCGTGGATCCGCATTAAATTTGCATGAAATGTTTATAAACTAGCATTTGATCCACTGGTGCGAATTTGGGAAATCGTGTGTTTCCAGTTAGTTTAGTACCGTGTCTGCTTCGTCTAAAAAGCCGTTAAGCTTATTATTCATTCACTCCTTTTTTAAATAAAGGTTTGGACCTTTATAACCACAGTCACATATTGTTTAACTACTTCAGGTCCAAATAAAGTCGTGGTATGTACAGTTTAACAGCTTATAGATATAATACTTAACAATCCTTTATTAAAATGTATAAAACATGATCAGACATATGTCATAAATTTGGTTGACACGTGTACTAACATTATCCAAAGAATGTCCAGTGTTCAAACCCAGAGAAATACACAATTTTAGTCAAAGTAATTGTACCTTTCATTCTGTCGTGTTCTGATCGTGTCATATCTGCTTAATTCATAATTGCAAGTCTCTGCTATAACGTCCTGTGACTAACAGCGGATGGCAAAGGGACAAAACATCCCTGGCCAGTCAGTCGGCTGTTTTTCTTGATCCTATGTTAGTTTTGGACACTCGTGGATCAGGATTATTCATTACTTTTACTCTGTAACGTGAAAAAAAACTTGAATACTTAACCTCATCTGTAAACGTGATTTGTACCTGACTCCCGCCAGATAGATTTTCATCAACAACTCCGATGATCCATCACTGGTGCACGATTTCAGGTCTTTCGTTAATGAGACCCCTAGTGGCCGAAGTTACATATTGTACGTTCAAAACTCTTTATCACGGTGCATTGAGCCTTTCATCAATGACCCTTTATCGGCTTTTATTCCATGGAGCCAATATAAGGGTCCTTAATGAGGCTTTGTAAGGAGTATAATGACCCTTGACCTATGGATCAATAACTGTACGACAGGTCAGCGGCCGGTGTGATACACCATGAGTCAGACAGTTCCATGTGTACATATGATTGTCTGGTAACTCTACTCTGGTTTTCATTGGCCAATCACTTGCTCTACGCTTTCTGCAGTGTTTGTTCCTGGCCAGTCCCAATAGAGGTGAAACCAAATATCAGTCACATACCATAATGTTACTTATTCAAATCCTTAGTGGAACATTTCGTCAGGCTTCAGTACACAAATAAATGATCTTTAAAGCTTGTGATGCTGTATCAACACATTTATGGGAAAAGCCCATTTATGACACAGAAATATCCATAAGCAGGAAAACGTCTTAAGCTTCCTCAGGAAAGCAAGGAGTGCAATAACTGATTCGTGTTTTTGGAGGCTGCCACTAATATTTGTGCCAATATTCAGCTTCCTTACAGTAGATGTTTGCTTTGTCAACAGAAACAAACCAAGACCGCAGGAGTCAGCAATACTGTATCTATCCTTGGTATCCTCTGAAACAGCATGCTTACATTGGATTAAAAGTCTCCACTTAGACGCAAAATAATATTCTTCAAAGCAGTGGTCAAGAAAAGAAACTTTGGAATACACCAGTCAAGTACAAATACTTTTATTAGTAGATTTGTCGAATACGAGTAAAACTAAATATCCAATTCTCCAGTTTTGAATCTATTTGAGGACTTTATTTCCATCTTTCTTTTCCCTCATTTCCTGCCATCTCGTCGACTCTCTAATAGACCTGATCCTAATGAATAATAGAGTAACATTTCGAGAAAAGAGAACATCGTTACATATCATCCACATGAAATAAAAAAAGAGAGTTGTCAGAGGAACTTGAAAAAATTAAAGTTATTAGCACAGTTATTAATATAGTTTGTTCAAATTAAAGTTATCGGGTCACATTAGTATGATTGATAACTTATGATATTGTTTGTTACCAAATGAAGAGATGTGGTGAGTTGGTAAATCATTTATTTTTCCATTGCCTACTCCTACTAACGCTCAGATGACAGAGCTATAACTTCACCCGTGTCTGACCATAAATATTGTCACCATTTCAAGTCAAGTCAGGTGAGCTGCACTATATGACTACGTGTGTCTCTTATATGTATGAATAATGATAATATGAATGAATAATTATTATAAACCAATAAGGAAAAAGGGGTTGTTCATGCACACTGTGTCAATGTGTCACAGTAAGGAGTTCTTAACTGATCAATAGCTGAACCTGACCTGTGTGGCACATGCTATTTTTACCCCTCGGATCATTGTAGCAGGGGTTAAGTTACAGACCATCAAAGGCCTCCAACATGTTTGAAACAGGTGCTGTGACGGAGACCAGGCCACAACAATCACGTTGCTACAGAAAGGGACAGCCTGCCTAATTGATGCCTGTTTGTGTGGCACGCTGCTGGACAATGGATCGGGGCTGGCAGATGTATCAGGGGGTGGATGAGCCGCTGAGAACAATAGCGCAGGAACAATGGGTGCAGGCTGCCGCACGTGTGAGCGTGTGTGTGTGTGTGTGTGTGTGTGTGTGTGTGTGTACGTGTGTGTGTCTAAAAAGAGCCAAGAAGATAAAAAGTACTTCACAGAAAAAGTAACGAGAATATTCATGAGATCAAAAGCTACTTATACTTACAGACTTTACTGTAGAATGAATGGTATTAAAAAAACATTAACTTTTTTGTGAGAATAGTTTTATACTGTAGTTTTACCAAACTACAGTATAAGGCTACAACCCGTGTTTGGCCTTGATGTGCTTCACATAGATTGAACCAAAACGTTTTTCCTATAGAACTCCAAATAGAAGTGTGACAGAGGAGATGTAAAACCACACTACGACTCTGTTTGAGTCCTGATATAATAATGTTCTTATGGATTTCAATTCATCAAATTAAAGACTGAAACAGTGTAAAATATTATATAAATATTGATAGATTACTTATTCATCGCTGTAAAAGAACTCACACCGGAGGAAATGGAGTTAAGAGCTTTTTAAAATGGAGAGAACGTGTAACTTTCTCGATGGAAAGGCTTCATCATGCTCTCACTCAAGACTCGCCCTCCACCGCCAGCCCCCAGACCCTCTTCCAGTGGTGTGTATTGATCTGTGTGTTGCTTAACGTTGGTCTTTATGGCGAGGCTGTGGTTAGACAAGCCAGTAGGAAAGCTACTTACTCCTGCCCACTGTTATAACTGAATCAATCCATTAGGTGAGTATTGAAACTGTGGTCACTCCCCACAATGTGTAGTGATTATATATGGCTGCAAATTGAATTATTCAATATGCAATTCAGTTATGAGACAGCATGTAAAAACCCAGATAGAGATGGATGTGCTCGGGCCACAATGCATTACATCTATACATAAAACGGAAAATGGGAGCCATGACATTGGGCGATTGGGCGTAATTACAGGCCGCTCAAAAACAGTGGGGCATGAAAACAACATTGTGTGTGTGTGTGTGTGTGTGTGTGTGTGTGTGTGTGTGTGTGTGTGTGTGTGTGTGTGTGTGTATCGGAGTCCCTGGGAAAGCGGCTGCTGTTTGGCTTGGCCCCCCGTCCCCTCTTCCAAAAGACTGTGAAATCAGAAATTAAACGCTGCGCCATCGTGAAGCAATTCAGCCCGATACGTCCTCTTCTCTTGTAATTGTTTGTTTATTGGACCCTGTTCAAAAGCAATATTGTGAAGGTCTCCGCAGGCTGTGGGAGTCCAGCATGTAAAGTGGACGGAGGTCACACCGTGGCAGTTAGTTTAAGGGAAGAGACGACAGGGGATGAAAAGACAGAAAGTGAAAGAGATGTAACAAGAAGACTGACGAAAACACATATTAATGGAACACATTTAAACATGTACTTTGTGGTACATTTATTGTCTTGATAATTTGTAAGCCTGCTGTGAGGGTCCAAAGAAGAGGGCAGACAGAAGTGACCTGACCAGCAATAACAAGCTGTTGAGGTGGTGGCAGCACAGACCACATTGATACTAACTGACCAGAGGGGTCGTGGCCAGGCTGACCTCTTGACCTTTTTACTCCTGCGGCCCATTGTTCACTTTCATTCTAGTCCATTTGTTCATTCTGGCTCTTCTTTTGTTTAGAGGTTTGTACAATATGGGGAGGGGGGAGGGGGGCATGGCTCGGCATATCACTGTAGTTGATGAGACGACAGAGACGAGACTTTAAAGGGCCGAGCAATAAAATACAGCAATTTAACAATTCAAGGTGAGAGAGAGGGAAGCCAGTCAAGTGCAGAAGCTGCAGGAATTGGAAGCTGGTAAAATGTTGGTATTTTAATAAAACATTTTTTTTGTATATTTGAGGATGAATCACTTTGTGATTTTGGGGCTTATTGAATAAATGAAGAATTATATTTACTGGGATGGAAATATAGAGATTGGTATATTACAATATTTTGTCTTTTGTAACTCATCCAATTTCAATCTATTTTCTCTTTGTAATGTGATTTGAGTAATAATATGAAGGACACCACTGTTCTTTTGTTTTATTTGAGTAGTTAGACTCTCTTTTTTGTATGTTATATTAAACATTATTTTTGCTGTATTAATTCAGTATTAGAACTGTTCTAAAACAAAATAAAGATAAAAAATTTGAAGTAGCATAAGAACATGTTAAAATGACATTTAAAAGAAAAGGAAAAATAGAAAGGAAATACAATTAATTTTTTTTAATTAAATTAAAAACAAAAACATTTGCATGAAAAAGTAAATAATAATATAACCAGGATTGCTCAACCCTTGAAAGTACCAAATATAAAATACAATTTCTAAAATTTCTAGGACTGCAAAGCAGCACTGAGCGGCCCGAGCATATGCATTTTGTCTTAACTGCCTTCCCATATTGTTTAAAATGTGTTTACTGATACCAACTATAGTCTTGTTGCCTTCATATTTCACTGTCAGTCATAATAATAGTTGTTATACCGGCAGTAATTGTTGTTATCACTGCTGAATCAAGTATTCTGATCTCCTTCTTGATTAGAAGTTGCAGGGTCTCATTTGAAAACAAAAATATATATAATACCAAATATTTTGGCATAAAAAGAGTTCTTAAGATTTAAGTCTGATACACACATATCATGTTTTTCATTGTTGAATCCGGCAATTAGGTTATTTCTTTGAAGGGGACGAATGCATGAATGAATGATGTATAGATAGAAAGACAGACGTGGCTTAGTGACAGCTGCAGGGTCTGTGAGCAGGTGTGATGGAGGCATAGAGGAGACTAATTTAGCCGTACACTTGTGGTGCTAACGAGACCTCTGCCACACACACACATGCACACACACGCACACACACACGCACGCACGCACTCACACACACACACGCACACACACACACACACACACACACACACACACACTCACAATGAACTACAAATCATCTGTTCTCAACCCCTGACACCTCCCACCCTTCCTGGTTTAGTGTGTGCATGTATCCGGGCACAGATGCCATATGGACTCACAGGTACCTGTCAATTGAAGGTAGAAAAATAATGGCAATGACATCTGATGAATAATTCAACTTTAACAGCAAGTTCTGCTGAACCTTCACACCGAGACGACTGCATCTCACATCTCCTGTCACCTGGACACAACAGTGTTCGTCTGATTTTAGACTTTAACAACTTTCTTGCAGATCAGTTGTCATTGCTTCACCTCCCTTCTGACAGACATCACCTTTTTGTCAAGCAATGATACGAAAATACTCTGTGTGCCTCAAAAAGTACAAGTAATTCACTTTGTATGGGAAATTGAACATCTTCAATTCTGAAAAACTGAATCAACATGTTTTTTCAAGCAACACTTTGCCTTCACAAACAAGAACTGATGCTGTGAAGCAGTAATTTTTCTCTTAGTATCAAACAGAAGAGCTGTTAGGATGTTCTGTCACATTCATTATATTCAGCTTTGCAGCAATAAACTGTTTCAGCTTCTGTCTTTGATCATATTTCCCTCTAATTTGAACATATTCAGTCAAAGTGAGCTTCAAATTTTAGATAGAATCCCTGTCCCTGATAATATGTTGGAAAAGTATTGAAAACAAAATGTCTGCTTTTGTAGAGTGTAGAGAACAAATCCGAATATTCATGAAAGAACGGAAGCTTCTTTCGGGGGGTTGACAGTGAGGAGAGTAGAGGAGTAAAACAAATTCACGTGTATATAAAGTGATCGGACAACGATTGGCTCATATCATGAGTCAACAGATAAGTCAGTCAAATAAATTATATAAATCCGTTGTTGCTACAAACATTTTATTATTTTCTGATATGGACTTTAACTTGCTCAACCAGGTCTGTAATTTAAAATGAAGTGTAACTTTTTTACGTTGAATATCTGACTCATTTTTAATGGGAAGTTATAATATCTGTCATAAATATTTAAGTGAAAAGTGTACAGGCCTTAAACCTGCTCACCGTAGTGATTCAGTTCTGACTATTGAAAAGCATCACTCTTACATAAGCAATTAAACAAACATCAGTACAGATCTAACAAGTGCAAGGCTGTACACTGTATAGTCCTGTAAACAACAAACTCACATTATGAGCCAATGAAAACAAAATAAAACAGAAGGCCTGTGCATTGAATCCATATTCAGTCGTTGCCAACAATCCAAGGCCGCACAATACATGCTAATGAGCTGTCATTGTCTGAAGCGTGAGCCATGGAAATGAGCACACACTGAGCTGCAGCGTGTGAGATGAGTGTGAAATCTGATAGAGGAAACAGACAGACAGTAGGAGACGGAGCCCCAGGGCCCCGAGATCTCACTGCAGAAAATATGTAGAACAGGGAGGAAAAGGTGTTGCTACAAACTACCGTGTGTTACTGTGTGTGAGTGTGAGTGTGTGTGTGTGTGTGAGGGGTTAGCCGCGGAAGGCAGATGTCAGACCTCTCAGCCCCACCCCCACTATGGGACCACCTGTTGGACCAAGGCCATCTGGAGGGTGGGCTATCTCTGCGGACTGATAGAGCGAGGGGTCTGACCCAGCGTGCTGACCAATGATACATGATCGCACCACATGACAGGAAACGTCCCGTGTGTCTGGTGCTCCTCTGTCTGTCCGTCTTTACTCCCTGTCTGTCCATTTCCATTCACGTCTTTAGTTTCTCTATTTGACTTTTGCACTTCCTGACTGACTTTCTGTCAAACGTACGTCCAAAAATGTCACAAAATATTGTATTAAAAAATTGGCCATGATTCTCTCAGTCCAGAGGCCGGTAATGGAAAAAAATATTTGTAAATCAAATGGTGCATAAGTGCATCTTACATGAAAATCTTAATTAAATCTACTTTTATAAGGTCCTACACCATAGTACCACCAGACCAGTCTAATGGAAATATTGAGAACTGTGCAGCCGCAGACGGAGTACACTCAGTTGTCTCATGGTGCTAACGCTTCTTAACGCCTCCTGAAAATCTTGCTGACAAAACAATTTTTCAAACACGTGTGTGTAAAACAGGTTTTCCTGCTCACACTCCGCTTGTATGTGTCTGTCTGGATTTGAGAGCTGGGTTCAGCCCCGAAAAGAAACTGTGATGAAATGTACTCACAGGTACAGGGTCTACTTGTTTTTGGATCACATCTGGAAATAAACACGACAGCTTTAGTTACCACACAGCTATTCGCAGCGTGACTCTCTCAAATGGCCGCAATGAGACCGTGAAACCTCCACCAGACTTTACAGTGGAGAAAGAGAGTGTGACAGTAGCTTCTCGTGGTCGTTTAGCTGAGCTCTATGGCTTTACATAACTGTCCATGCTACGTTTAGCAGTGGGCTATAATGCTGCGTTCCATTAAACCTCATTCTGCAACTTCCAACCCAGAAGTAGCAATTGGAAGTCGGAATTTCGACTCAGAAGGTCAGGGGAGCCTCACCATCGCCAACTTCGAAATTCAAGATGGCCCCTACGTATGTCAACATTAGTGAAAGTTTATTAGCACTTCTGTCATACACATAGTACTGCCCAATTACTGTCTATGGACATTTCACACAGACCGTTAGTCTGTGTGAAATGCAGCATAATGAGTTATCATGAATGGATTTAGCTAAGTTAGCATAAAAATTGTTTCTGTGCAACTTGAACTCTATCAGGGTTATTTGGGTGAGACGTCATTTGGGTGAGATCCGAGCTCCGAGGTGTAATGGAACTCTGCATCAGTCTCAGTTCTGTCTCCTGATCCTCCATATACTTACTACTTATCCACTGGGCCATGTTTTCTACATTCATACATACTTAGGTCGTTGTCGTCAATAGCTCTCGGATCTTCTTGTCTTTCTAAGTTTACACCTCTGTTTCTTCAAATTTATTTATTCCAGTTTTGTGTCCGTCACTTGTTTCAAACATCATCAACATGCCAACTCACTTGCTGTGAACTTTGTGGCCATTTTCCTGCGGTATCCTCACATGGGCTCATTTATATATTCTCCGGACATTTAGCAGGGGACTGGCCGGTGAAGTCCTAAAAAATGTCTGGACTTCAGCTCACATCAGAAAACATCTTTAGAAATATTTATCTATCCGAGAAAACGTCTACCACAAGGATCAGAAACCTTCTTATCATTAACCTAAGAAAGCTGTATTCACATAATTGGGACAGACCTATTTTCAAATTAAAATAAATATTATCTACTACTGTTTCTTTCCCCTGTATATTGAAAAGAACACAGGCGGCTGTTGAACTGAAAAGCATTATTTTCCATCTTGGTATGGTCTCATTTTGTGCTTTTGTGATACTTTCCTATAGCAACTAAACCGTCACACTCCAGATTGGAGAGAGGAAATATTAACAGGCTGTGGAGATTATGGAGACTTCTCACAGACAGAGGGAGCGGAATCTGCCTTCATGGTTGACAGGAGTGTTTTAAAAAAGTGTGTGTGTATATTTTTAACAATTGTGTTTGCAGTCAGTGTGTGTAGAACTCTGAGAACTCCACCTGTGAACATCGGCGGGAGCTGAGAAAATTATTGGAGAATATATTGGACTCATGCAACGGTTTGTTGTTTTGTTCCTTTTGCTGAGAGCTTGGTTTGTGGAGTAGATTAGTTTTTTTAATTGAAAAGTTGATGTTTCCCCTGAGCTATTTTGGGCTTTATAGTGTAATTGAAATTCGATCCCTTTAATTCTCCCAGTATTTGGTGTTTTTTCTTCAAATTTACAGACATATTGTGTAAAACCATTAACGCCTTTGCACATCGATGGAGACGCACACAATTCTGAAGTGAACTACATCTTGCTTTGTGAAATTCTCTCTCTGATGCAAAAGCTGGCATTGATACAGATTCAGAATATATCAGCAAAATGCATTATAAAACGCATCTAGCGTGCAAGGACATATATATATAGCATCAATCCTGTGCAACTGCAGAAAGAAAATTTGTATGTAGTTTCTCATCTTTTTACTTTATTTATAAATGAATCTTTTTTATTTGTTTGCTATTATTCCAAATAAATTCAAATATATTCTTATATCACTGACATAATGGAAAGTACAACATTTTGAAGAAGGAAGTTATATCTGAAGATTGATACCGCTCCCATGTCTGCAAACTAAATTTGAAATAACATCCAGGAAACACTTAGCTTAGCTTAGCCTAGCATTTTGACTATACAACAGCAAGCCTGTCGGTTTCAAAACCTGCCTACCAACTCCCCCACGTTCAAAATGAATACACGATCTATGAAATCCATGTTTTAACTTAAGTCAGCTACTGTGATGTTGACAGACTGTTGGAAAGTCAGTTGAGTTAATACTTGGATCAATGGGGATTTTAATTGGGCATCCCCACTGTGTAGGTTTGAATACCACTCAGATCGCTGTCAAAAATGAGACCAAATGTTTGGCTTTGTGAACCTTGTGAACAATGGCAAGCGATTTGAATGAAAGTGCCAGAAAATGTTCGTGGTTGGAGTTTCTGTTTTGAAGTGGTGGTAATGACTTGGCTGTTAAGCACATGAAAAGAAGACTTTGTTATGTGGAGGTCTTGCTATTGCATATTTGGATATATTGGGAGAGTTGAAGAGCACAATGTTATGACTTTGAAGTGTTCCCCAATTTTAAATAAACCTTTCACTCATCCGATACAGGATAGTAGGACTGTAATGTTTCAAAGCTTTGACCCATCAATATAAATACATTATTATTATGAATATAATAATAATCATACAATTGAACATCCCGATCAGGGGGGGAAACATATTAACTGTTTTGTACATTTTGGGTTACACAGTGATTTCATGAACTAACTTCCACTCAAATTAAAGCAGGAACAATATTAAGTATTTACACAACAGCATTGCTCGATCTGTTGTGACTCAGAAGTCTGTGGCTGCACCCGCTGGCGACTTATGAAGCTGACTGTGTGTGTCAGGATATTCACGCACACATACTCTTTAGTGTTGCAGAGTGCAAGCATATGTCTGTGTGTTCACCGGGCTTGTGCACTGTACATATTTGTGTGTGTGTGTGTGTGTGTGTGTGCCTATGTCCAACTCTGAGTGCGTATATTATCGCTTGTCTATTTTGGGGTCATATTTGATAAGCCCTTGAGTGATGTCGCGAGATGAAGTGACAGTTTGTCAGAAAGCGGGTCATGGGGCAGTCACTGTGTAGGCGGCCCTCTGCGCCCGTGTACCGGGTATAATTAGGCACTCATTACCATATCAGTCAATTACCAACAACCATTCTGGCGGCTTTCTCTCAGGAATCTGCCCTTCTGGACACCAGCTCTGAAGAAGGACCGATTTTTTTTCCCTGGCTACAGAAGTAATTATTTTCCCTGTCTTCCTCCCTCCTTCCCCTTATTATGATTGCTACTGGTAAAACAATGGCTTAGGTTTTGTTGTGTTGCTGCGGGCACCATCTGTGGCAGTGAGGGGGAGGCACAACAATACCATATGGTCAGGGCATCAGCAGCGGGCTATATCTGCTCATCAAGTCCTGTCATTGTCATCAGCCACTCTGCTATACACTAGTCCATGTTCATCTGTCACACACACACACATGCACACACACACACACACATACACACGCACGTGCGCACGCACACACACTGACACAGCAAGATATGGTCATACACTTATTTATGAGGGAGAGATGAGGTTGGACGAGCAGCTGTCTTGTTGCAATGTTGAACAGAATTTCTCACCCGATTCAAAATTTGTTTCCACGATCATGAGCCATCTTGCTTTTCAAGGGACTGTGTAACTCCTCAGAAATGTTTTTACTTGTTTGAAACATACACCGTGGCATGGATTTGATATCTTGTAATCAGTTTTCATCTGCACTAATGAAATAATTTGGCACCTCAACATCAATCCCAACCCGCAATCGTTGATTGGTGTTGGGAGCTCGGGGCTTTTTTAGACATACCCATCTGCTGTCTCGCACCTCCTAATCTGCAACACAGTGCGCACACACACACACACACACACACACACACACACACACACACACACACACACACACACACACACACACAAACACACACAAAGCCATTACTGGTGCCACCATACTGTCTACTACGCTGTTTTGCCATAACTTTTTATTTTGATTGTAGACAGTAAAGATCTATGTTAATTGCATCTATCTTCATTTTTATCAATTTGCACGAAAGGGCTCGGCTCAATGCGGCAGTTTACTTGTTATTCTTCCGCGTTGAAGGGAGGCAGGGCGCTGTCTGTGGAAACGAAAGATGAAGAAGGAGAAGGGGAAGACGAGAGGAGAGGAGAGAAAGAAAAGTAAGCCACATCATACAGTGAAAGGAGGAGTGGGGAGATGGTGAGATATCGGATACAACATTCCAAAATAAGCATGTTATATTGAAAGAGGGCATGAGGACACGGGCTTGAGGAAAAACAGATTACTTGTAAGAGATCTAAAAGTGGTAGAAAAAGAGATAGAGAGAGAGAGAGAGAGAGAGAGAGGGGGAGAGAGAGAGAGAGAGAGAGAGAGAGTGGGAAGGAGGGTAAGGGAAGGACAAAGCTGAAGGCATGTGAAGGCTGAGATAACCGGTTTATCCCCGCATCATCTCGGTCTACGTTTATCTTTGTCTGCCTCTTGCCGTATCTCTCCCAATCTCTGAGTCTCACCGAATAATAGAAGCCGTAGAAAAAACAAAGCCCAGTGTGACTGTGGTTTTTAATTGGTCTTCAGAATCCGTAATTAACAGAGCGCCCCACCGTGCACGCAACACCCTTCCTGACGTTGCTCGCAGATTGTTGTGTAGTTTTTTTGCATTCAACATCTCTGCTCTGGAGGAGATCTGGGATGTTGCATTCATTTTGCTCCCCACTCGATTTACCCACAATTCACTTAGTGCCCTGTCTAATTAGATGAGTAGATTTGAAACAATTTTCCACAAAGAAAAAATAAATGAATCATAGTAAAATGAGAGCAGGAGGCGTCAGGAACATGTGAGGTTTTAAACATGATATCAATGATGACCCATGCAGAAATGAGGAGGGGCTACATTTGGCTGGTTAGTCTTGTGAGGCCCCTGTAGAGACAGACTAATACTCAGCAGATCACAGGGATTGGGATATTGTTTATAGGATCAGCTGGACAATAGGCAGGGGAGCGCTCGTCTCCTCCAGCTCTGTTTTGCCCCAGGCACAATAGCAGACTGCACTACCCTTCTCTCTCCACCTCCTTCAATACATGACTTCTCCTCATCTTGTGTTCTCCCTTCCGGCCTCACACCCTCTGTTCCTGTCCTCTTGCGCTCTCCCTACAACGTGCCCTCATTCTTTTTGCAGCCAGGGCCATTTTCTTGGGGCCACTCGTCCTGAATGTTGTTGCAGACCAATCATCCTCCAGTGCTGTTTGCCCTCTGGTCGCCCGGCCCCACACCACGGCAGAGGGGATTTTCGGGATGACAGTTGCCCCTGGCGAGGCGAAAAACACAGGCCGAGGGACAGAGTGGGTGATGGGATATAGGGGGGAGGCGCTGGGGGTGGGGGACGAGGGGCTACATGGCTCAGTTGGTTCCAGCCCTGGGAGACAGCTGGAGTCCCTCTCACCTCCCGGCTTGTGGAGGTCAACCCTGTTACCGCAGCCATAAGGTCCAAATCCTTGGCCTGGAACATAACCAACGTCTGTGAGGTTTGGCCAGCAGAGAGGCCTACTACCACAGCCCAGTTAATACAGATCAGACAGAAACCTGAGACTACAGCTCTAGAGGTCACTAGTTTATCTGCACATATAAGCATGTTGTTGTTTACAATGGTTATAATTGATTTGCAACTGCTCAATAAATAAGTACACTATATATCATGACATTTTTTGTTTTTCATGATCAGGTTTTGTTTGATTTCTATGCCATCGACAAAATGATAAAATGTCCAGAGATATAAGTGAAGCGAAGACAAAAGACTTTGACGGAGGAGGGCGAAAAAAGAAAAAAAAAAAGCAATACAATGTACACAAAGCAGAATCAATACACAATAAAAACTTCTCTTTGTGATAGTATCTAACTTTCGGAGAGCGTGGCACCAGCAGCTGTGTTTTGGCATCTCTGATTGTCTTACACATATTTCCTTTTTATCAAATTTCCTGAAAGGTGTAATTATGTCGGCCCCCTTGAAATATCCCCGGCGTGTTCGCCCGTGTTCGTGTGGTGCTCGGCACATATAATTTAATTTGAATTCATTACTCCCCCTCCTGTCAGTTAATATATTCATGACTTCCAATTCCCTCAGAGCTGTCCCACCACCTGGAATGTCCTCCCTCATCTGTGTCACTCCTCCCCCCTCCTCCTCCCCGTGCTTCCTCCGCCTCACCCCTCCTGGTCCTGTGGGATCCCTGGGGGCCCATGAAGGGGTGTTAGGGCCAGGGTCACAGAGGCTGGGGGGCCCGCTGTCATTAGGGTGCAGTGGAATGTGTTAGCAGGGACCAGCTGGGACCAGCCAGCTCTGTCCCGGCCCTTTTCTGCTGGTGCTGCTGGTGTTGGCGTGTGTGTGTGTGGTGAGGGTACGAGTGTGTGTGTGTGTGTGTCTGTGTGTGAGTCTGCTGTATATGTGTCAATGACGGTGGCAGCACTGGGGAGATGGTGACACCTGCAAACAACAGTGATGAAATGGCAGAGATGGGTTTTCAGCGTTATTCTGTGACATCCTGCGTTTTTCCAAAGGTTAAAGTGAGAATAGCAGATTTGTTTGCTGTGTTCAAGTTTCTATTTTTGAGTCACAGCTTTGAAAGATGCAGGGTTGAAGTCTCCAGATTCATATTCAAGATTTATATCCATATTTGACGCTTGAATTGACAAACTAAAGAAGTTCATGGCTTCAAAACCTTATTAGTGATGGACTCAGCTTTGCGATATGTGTCTTAGATCACATATTTGAGTGCAGAGGTCTGACAGTCACCATCTGAGCTACATACAGGAAGGGGAGGGACAACAAAACTATATTTAAAAAAAATGGCAATATTTTGGGGGGTTCCAGTGTAGACAGCGAATATCCGGGACAAGAGTCTATCTTCCACTCGCTGTGCACTGTGTCCAGTCCGAGTCGAATGTCTCTCCACACAGAATAAAAACAACTGACAATAATTTGGCTCTCTATTAACGTCTATCTTTTTAAGAGAACAGATAAATAAAAAATACAGCCAATAGCAGATGCGTTTCGGTCAATATGTTCCACCATTCAAAAGTGAATGGGCAAAAACCAGAAGCCAGAAGCTTCAAAAATCTTGGCCCTTTGCCTACAGATTCTACATATCGACATTTAAAATCTGATTATAGAGATTATATTTCATTTGACATTGGTGCACAAAGGCTTTGTTTGATTTTGGATAACATTACCCTGACAGTACCCCAGTAAGAATTCTGAACATGTGGTTGTACAGACTGAAGAATCTGACTTTGAGACACACATGAGTCTTGTTTGGATGACAGTGAGAACCCTTTCATATTTCATCCACATAACTTCTCCCTCCTCTTCTTACAGATGCATTATTTATCTTTTGCCAAAATATTATCTCACGCAAAAAAATTGCAGACTGAGTCGTCATGTTCCGTTGCAGTTCTGTGGCAGAAATGACCGAGCTGCAGCTTCACAATGCTCCTCTCCCTCCGTTCATATTCTCTCCATCATTCATGTCGCACCTTTGTACCAGCCTCTCGACCGACACTGACTGAATATGTCCCTTCTGTGTGGTAAATATTTCATGGCGGGGAGCAGCTCGAAGTTTGATCATCGCAGGGTGCCGGTGTAGGAGTTCAAAGGAGACTGTGGGCCCCTCTGACAGCCAGCCAGAACAGAATGGTGGTGGGGGAGGAGGAGGAGGAGGAGGAGACAGTGGGGTAAGACAGGAGTAGGGGAAAGAGAGGAGAAGGTGAGTGCGGAGGGGGGAGCACAAGGGAGGGAAGCAGTGCTGCGTGCTCAGTTTAAATTCAGCACCACCAATTTCCTGGACAGCTCCCTCAGTCTTCACCAAAGTGGAAAACAGAAAGTTGCGCTGCTTTTTTTTGTGGGAATATTTTAAACCCACCTCTCATGTATTTTTCTGAATAATTACCTAATTGATGGAGTGAGAGAAACAGACATATTCTTCACGCCAGTCATTAGAATTAGACAAGCATGCGTACGTGCATGTGTGTGTTGCCCCCACGTGCACGCTCCTCCTGCAGTGTTTGTCTGTGCGCGTGTGTTAGTATATCTGTGTGCATGTGTATTAGAGGGAGGGGAGGGGGGCTTCATTATTAATCAGGACCCTTCCCTTAGTGTCAGAGCTGCTCACATTCCATGCCTTAATGACTGAAAATGAGCCATAATTATGGGCTGTCAGTCCAGCCCCTGGCACCCCCTCTGCTCTTCCATCTCATGGGTGCATGTCCTCCGCTCTGCTGCACCACACCCAGACTGCCATCACTTACCATCATTACTTATCACATGTATCTGAGTTACCCAGTGCACCCGCACAAGAGCCCTCTCCCATTATTAGACCATTATAAAATCTTGAAACTAATGCCAGGGAGAGATTAAGGACTGAATACAGATATCAGATGAAATAAAGCTCCCTGTCTGACCTCCATCCCCCCTTACACATCTCACATCTTACATTATAACACAGATCAGTAGATTTCCCATTAGCATTTCTTTTTTTTATAATTCAAAGCTAAATACGTGATCTGATCAGCACTTTATCTGGACATAGAAGTTTAGTTTGATAAGGTACTTGAAGTGGATTGAACATCTGGATTGAAATGATAACACATACATACAGTACATCTGCTACCTTTTCATCCACATTTCATTCCACACTAAATTTGTGGCTGAAAATGTATATCACATGATTCGAGTGTACCCTGGGCATTTGTGGGGCCGTGTTAACACAAATAGCTCTAATATTATCTTGTCTCCATCATGTAATCATTTGTATCATTGTGAAATACAGAATTTGACTGTGCATCAGCTGTTAGCAAGGACAACAGGGTCGGCAACGCTTGCAATTGATTATCCATGTTGCGTTCTGCGCTGGTAGCCGAGGCTAATGGCGGCTGGTTTCTTCCCGAGGAGGGGGGGTCATGTGATAGACGAATGAAAGACCGTTTCTGTGTCTAAGTCATAAAACGCAGCCACAGAGTTTTCAAACTAAAGCCGGACCAGCAGCATTTCCAAACTTCTCCATTTTAGCAACGAAAACATAGTAGTATGGATGTAGCCAAAGTGTGGTTTCATAATGGTTACCACTGCTCCTTATATAAACAGCATGCAGATATGTTTACTGTACATATTTCCCTGCTATCCATCTCTTTCTCCCTTTCACCCACCCCTTAGTCTCGCCCTGTGCACTTAAGCTCATCGTTATGCAGCATGTGGTTTATCAGAGCTGATGATGAATTTGTTTATGAGTGAAGCGAGATGATTTCCCCTGAGTGGTCTTTCTGTCTCTCACTTTCTCTTACGCCTTTTCTACTTTTCTTTTCTCCGCATGAGTCCATCCAAACAAAGAGAACCTCCCCCCCCCCCCCCCCCCAGCCCTCTCCCGGCCTGCAGGGGGCTTCACCCGTCGTGACGTCAGAGCTGATTTCAGACATGACCTCCGGGTTATACCCGGAGAATTGACTTACCCGTAGTCTGCCTTTCACACATGCACAATAATGGGGGGGTTCTCTTCACTGACGGGTTCAGAACGGCATCATATCCTCTGCGCTATTCAGGCGGGAGGTGGAGCAGCTGGGTGCAGCAGGCAGAGGCAGGAAGTGACGTACTAGCTCCGCTGCAGAGATCATGTGATGTTAGCGGCTCCCTGACAACGTCGTCGGCTCTTATCACCACAAACTCTCTTTACATCCTCGTCTGTGTCTTTCACATGTGTGACGCCGCTTTTTCACACGGGAGACATTAGTTTTATTTTTGTCTTTTCATTTTTGCATCTGTCTGTTTTTGTACAGCAACGTCTTTACCTGGTTTTCTCCGGACTTTAATTGGAGTCTGTAGAAACTATGGAGCGTCTCACTTTGACATTAGCGCTCACACATGCACCTCCTGCTGACCAAATACAGAGGATCAGCGGAAGCCAGTGCATGTCTGAAAGGATTTTAGAATCGAATTCCTGTCAATCCCGAGCTGGAAGGGTCACTAATCACAGGACTGTACAAAGGGAGGTGCGGATATGATTGAGAGCCTGATTTACACATAGCAATATTTACAGTGTGGCAAATTGTTTGTACAAGCCTGTGAGCTGAAGCCCTTTAATCATGCTCTTTAGATGAGTTAACGTCATCTTTTCCCTCCTGCAGCAGCAACTGGGAGAGAAAACACCAGGTTGTACGATGAATGGATCGCATGCTTCAAAAAAACGTGAACAGACATAGTCAGAGAAGCCCACATTTAACAATAGAATCCAACTGTGCAGTGGAAACTCTCATACATGAGTAATGTGTTGCTTGTTTAAGTCTTCAGCGTCTCTTACAAGATGGCAAGTCTAAAAACGTAGGCATGTTGATGCTACAGACAATAAAAACCATCTTGTCTGACAGGTTCCCCTCCTGGGCCTTTCAATATAAGCATGCTGTTTGAAAGCTGCCTGCATTGACACATGTAGTGCATGCGTTTACACAGGCGCCCTCAGACACGCATACGCACGCTAATATCCCTGTTGGAGGTGGTGGAAATGCCAGCTATTATCAATTAATCTTTGCCGTGTTTTTTTCTCTTGCAGAGAGCGGTACCATATGGTTCTCCGTCAGACACTGCTTTTAATTTACTCCTTGCGTCTGCTGTGAAAACATCCTATCTAAATTGCTGATTTGATAGAGGGAGTATAGCGAGACGGGAAGAAGAGCACTGCACAGTAGACACAGTATGTGTTGTGCACGCCATAGATCCTGTAGAGTACAAGTTTACACAGATTCAAGTTGACAGAACCTCTAATACATGGGAAACTGTGTAAAAACTCACCTTTTTGCAGTGTTATTTTAAACTTGTAGTTTTATTAGCGGATTTTGAACTGACTTTGAAGTAAAACAAGTGAAGTCAGAAGCTTATTATATCATTATTATTATATTGTTGCTGTTGTTATTATTATTATTATTATTATTATTATTATTATTATTATTATTATTATTACTATTATCAGTGGTAAAGGTAGCCCTCATAGCAGCTTTAGTAGTACTGAATATATATTTGTCATACTTTTTCTCAGATTATATAATAAACACAAACTTATTTACCTAACTAAATCAGCTGTTTCTTATATAAAAGACTCAATGATTCTCATCAATACTGGAACAAGTCTAGCTAACAGCATATGACCAAGACTGCAATGCATGTTATTGGTGGCTAATTGCAGAAATGCAAATATCGTTACAAGGTCAAACGCTGCTCCTGAGAGGCTGGTGTGGAGACCTCTGAATGCATCACTCCATGAATACTGCTCATTCAAATGTATCTTCTTGACTGTGAGCCAGAAAGGATTTTCTAAACCAATGTGTTTGAGAGATTTTAACATTAACATCCACAACAAAAGAAGCAGAGAATTTCTTACAAATCTTTCTACCCAATTAAATTTGGCTTTGTGGCCTTTCTGATCAAATTCACATTTTTTTCCTTTCACTACCACAGCTTGTAATTATTATCTACAGCGAGACGTGAATAGCTCAAGGTTACATGGTTCCAACTGCTCCGGAGTTCGATACACTGCTTAGATGTCTTCTGAAGCACTGGCAGAGCCATGGGGGGGTTGGGAGCAGAGCTATTTTCTCTGCCCTGCTGTGTGTGGGAGTAAAAGGGGTAGAGGTGAAGAGGGAGAGGTCCTTGCTGTTGTGGAGGAGGGGTTAAGGACAGATGTGTGTGTGTGTGCGGCGTGTGTGTGTGTTTCTTTTCTGGGTGTGAAGGTCTCAGGTGGAAAAGGGAATATGTGGGCTGGAGTGATGGTGAGGTGAATATCGTGTGTGCATGTTTATGTGTGTGTGCGTGTATGTGTGTGTTATTGTGTGTGTGTGTGTGTGTGTGTGTGTGTGTGGGTGTGTGTGTGTGTGTGTGTGTGTGTGTGTGTGTGGGTGTGTGTCTGTCTGTATGTGATGGATGAGGTGTGCTCATGTGGTCTCTCACCACAGATATTATGGTCAAACAGACAATCCATCAGTGCATATTGGACCAGAGGATTCCTCCACTCCCACCCATCCTTTGCACTACCAAGCAGACGTGTACACTGTGCTCTCCTCTGCAGGAGTGATACAAACTGTACAGTTTGTCAAACGTTTCTCTGTTTCCACCAGATTCATGATGGGAACAGGCTTATATAGGCCACCAAAAATGGATGGAGCCAATATAATTACAATACTCACCTCAACAAGAGATGCAATGGCTTTGTTTTATTTTTTTTGTTATAATTTCTCAAGGGGTGATAATTATGAAGAGAGCAAAGTAAATAGATTAAGTTGTAGAAAACAGTAAAAATGTGTGTTGTTTACTTACTTGTACAGTGCTGGTTTAAAACGCCCCTGTTTGGAATGGATTGTTTGAAGTAATGCTGGTTGCAGCTTTTCTTTTGGAAACTGTAAAACTGACCTGCAGTAAGTTAGCTGTGGCAAATGAAGACCGGCTGCTGGACCCAGTTCACAGAACCCTGAAGCTGAGCCACCGCTGCTGCACAAAGAGCTGTTCACCTGATTATTCAAGGATCGGCGAAACTCCTCTCAGTACACAGAACCCCAAACCGGAGATTCAGTTGTTGTTGTCATGAATGCGCTGTCGTGATCCACAAAGTTCTTTCTGCTGGTGAGTCCCAGCCACCGCTGCCAACAAGCGCTGGTCCACTGTTTATTCAAATTTCATTAGTACTGAACACGTGTGTTCTTGAGATGTGTGAGACGGACAGTTAGATCAAGGAAGTCTAAAACACTTTAAAGTATTCCCTTTTTGTGAACCATTGTTAAACATTTAAATACAAACACCAAACCAGTAAGATTTGCAAATGGCTCCATATCTTGAACAAAAATGTGACACACAATATTTGATTTTGATTGGCAAGATATTGAATTGAGATTTGTAGATTACTCTGCAGAAATCACCATTGTTACATACAGACCGTCAGTTTAAGCCTTTTGCACTTTAGGTTTTTATTTGGTTTCAGAGCAACATAGTCTAGTCACAACAAAGAAGCATGTGAGTACTATGCTCTCATGACAATGAAGCCTAGTAGGAGACAGCATGGCAGCAGCAGTGTAGGATGGAGTGAGTCTGGCTTAGTGCTCAGGTGCTCAGTGGCGAAGGCCAATCATCACAGGGTTGGCTCTGCCTAATGAGGGGATCTCCACGTTCCAGTTTCCAGGACAGGGTACCCTGACCCTCATCCACCAGGCCTCCCAGCTCCAGGCACCAGCTGCAGCCGTGCTCTACTGGCACAGGATGAAAACTAAGGACACATGCTTGAGTTGCATCATCTTGACCGTCCCTTTCAAATCGTATTTTGATTGTGAGTTCAAGTGTTTTTACTCCAAGTAGCTGCAATATGGGGCCAAATATTAATTTCATCAATATTTCAATATTCTTGCTCTAAAAACAACATCACCATGAATAAGATCAGATAGGCTAAGATGAGATAAAGATAAGATAAGATATCCCCCCCCCCCCCAAATAATTGACAATATTCCTGAATACAGCAGCATTCACCAGGACATCACGTAGGAACTGTGTAACTCTAGCTGACAGATCTGGAGAAGAGCAGGTTAAATGTTTATGAGGATGTGTGTCTCTCCAGCTCCCTCCTTTACGCCGAGTCCCCAGATTAGTGCAGACTTAAGTAACAAAAGAGTGATTAAAAAAACATCCGTATAAATAAACACAGATTTACAAGACCTGAAAACAAACAAACACGTTTTTTCATTGAAAGCTATACGGGAGGAATCACAAATTATTTAATTTCAGCGCGCTATCTTATGCGAGAGAGTTGCTTTCAGCGCAGAGGCAAATCTATTATAACTAACCTTGCACCCACTGCTTTGCGAAGAGCCTTGGCATGTCTCTTCTCAAATAGGAACGTCAGACGCCTTCTCAAGCAGGAGACCTTGAGGTGCTTGTGTGTAGGCTACTTCATTATATCATGAAGAGCACTCTCTTCTACTCATAAAGTTAAGGTGTATTCACCATTGACCGTATTCTCTTTTAATGGTTTTATACGTGGATGTATACAATGATGGATGACACGTCTCCACTTCCTCCTTGGTTGATTGACAGTAGCTGACCTATTCAAACAAAGAAGAGAATGTTCCTATTTATATACCACAGTTAAAAATCTCAAATATGAGCAAAAAATATATATATAACATATATTTTACAGTTTTTTATGAAGGTTCCTTTTCCAAATATTATCTCATCTCATCTTATTTTATCTATCCTCTAAATTAAAAGAACCCTTAAGTGGTGATGGTTGTGGAGGCACTTTTAGAACATTTAAATAAGTATTTAAAGAACAATTTTTGGGAGTGGGGATGAAGAATTTTTATAAATGCTGGTATTAGACATTAAGTGTTAGTATTGGTCTCTCTGGTCAGGACAGTGTCTCTTATTCAAAAACAAACCAAAGTGTTTGATTGGATACAGTAACAGGCACAAGGCCACAGTTATTGTGTCACTTCTGTTTTGCTGCAGACATGAGGACCACGTCAGTCCCTCTCTGTGTCGCTCGGCTCTTCATCATCTTTCATCAGGTTTCATCACAATGAACAGTGTTGGATCGCAGCTTTGCCTGTTCACATTCGTACTAATATGTTGCAATAGGCGAACAGCTCAGAGAACAACAACATGACAAAAAAATTAAATATGGTCATTAGGAGAGGAATCGGTGACTTATAAGCAGCATGAAACTGAACCAATTTTTCACAATCAACTTATAATTATGCCGAGCCTTGTCGACCGTTTGAATGATAATTGATTTGTAAGCAAACGAGTGACACTGTGAAAAACTCGTTTGATAAAAAAACCAAACAGGAATGATTCTGGCGATGTGGCGCAGGATTTCTTTTTCCCACTGAATTCATTCACTCGGTTTGTTTTGTTCTGGCTGCGGCTGCTGGTCTTAAAAAATCAAATTAGCAAAACAAATCAACCATATAATGCCCAGGCTTGCTGATTGCTGCTGTTTTTTCCCTTCTTTTTTATTGGCATTTTTTTCCCTCCCTTCTCCTCGTCCCCTCCTTCCGTCTTTTTCCTCCTGAAGTTGCAGCTTTCTCACCACGAGGGTCCCTGTGGACCGGACCAGATGTTCCAGGCAGCACACTTCCCCACTCTCCGCCTCATGGAATATTCATGGGCAACCAGGCACCGCAGCACAGCACAGCACCGCGCCGCACAGACCAGAGACCACTTATTTATTTATTTATTTATTTCATCACTCTACTGCCGGGCTGTCTAATGCACAACAACAGTTCAACACACAACAGCATCTTCTCACCTTCACGTTTTCCATCGCAACTCTTCTATTTCCCTTCATCTACAAACATGCCTCGCTCCTTGTCGCTGGGTGTTCGGACGGACCCCCACGATCCCCCCATCTCTGGCCCTCTCGTTCTTTCTCATCTCTTTCTCTACCTCCCTCGCTTTTATTAGGCAGATGGATGGGGACTGAATGGAGTGTTGAATAACTGATGTTTGTCTGCGCAGCCTAATGGTAGTGCTTAAATACAATGCCATTATTTACAACCCTGCCTAATGCATTGGGACACTTAAATTCTTTGTTTGGTGGTGATAATTGGGCTAAATGCTCTACAGTAATGCATCCTGTTGGGCCGTTAGTGGCATGTTTTCCATGATGGATCGGCTTGTTGTTTGGACAGAGGTTCGGGGGCCATTATTCGCCCAAGTAGCATTTTAGGGGCTAAGATTTGCCCCGATGGCCCAGTAGTGACAGGAGGAACCCGGATGCACGTGGACACATTGTGGATCCAATCACCGTGAGTGAAAGGTCAGGCCCCCTCAAATGATGTCTCTATTTAACGGAGTCAGGGTCAAGGGCAGAGAATGAAACGATGGCTGACTGAGAGAGCAGTGGGGAGACAAGCCAGCTCTGTGGGTACACAAGGAGCGAGGGAGGGAGGGGGCCAGGCGGTACCTCTGCTCCACTTGAATGCGGTCCAAAATGACAGCTGACTGCTGCTGCACAGACATCATGGACGAGCAGATGTGGCGGCAGCTTTCCAAGTGCAGCAACACTTCATCCCTCCACTCGATAGCCTTCTACTTCTTCTTCTTCTTCTTCTTCTTCTTCTTCTTCTTCTTCTTCTTCTTCTTCTTCTTCTTCTTCTTCTTCTTCTTATTTCTCACTGCTTGTGTACTCTCTCATTCTATCATTTCTGACGTATTTGCAGTAGTGGAATTTAAAAAAGTACATTTACTTTACTGTACTTCATTTTGAAAGCAAATATGGCACTTTTGTTTGTACCTATCGTCTGTTTATTTGTACTTTTACTTAGGTGAACTGTGTGAGTACTTCCTCCACCTTTGTTATTTGCACATCTTCTCCCCTTTTCCTTTTCCTCCCTCGCCAGTGAATACAGTGAAAGAGCAAAACAAGAGGAGGTTTGTTTTTAAAAATACTCTGTTGTGGTGCCAAACACTGACACTGATCATCCCGCAGTCTCCCAGCATGCACCTGTGCTAGAGAGGTAATTCTGCTCTCTCCCAGCTGAGGCACAGCTGACGACTCTCTGGCCTACATCCACCAGCGTGTGTACTCCAGATAATCAAATTGCATTGACATCTTCTCCAAATTTGCAGCTGATATAGTTCTTCAATTATTTTAAACTCTTAACAGTTCATTCTTAAATAGTTTACAGAATAAACGCCCCTGTTTCCTTCCTGTACTTTAATTTCCTCTCTGTCTCTGCATGTGTATCTGTATCTACCATCTCTTTCTAGGTGGACTTTATTCTGATCACTGGATGTTGATGGTCTCCTCTGGTCCTGGAGATAGTAAGCCCCACACAGCAGCGGGCAAAGAAAAGCAGGGATCCTCAGCGGGATGAGTTTATCAGGAGTGTAGGTCAACTAGGCCAGTTAATAACGCTGTTATCTTGGAGGCAGGGCGGAGAGGGGAGGGGGAGGGAAAGGTGCACGGAGAAAATAAAAGTACACGGAAGAAGATAAAGAAAGGTGGAGAGGGAGGGAAGCAGAGCGGAGGGAGGACAACAAGTGCAAGAGGGAATTAGTCCACGGTTCAAAAGGAGCCGTGCCCACAGAGAGAGAGCCCTGCTGGGTGTAGTCTGGCAGTCTGGAGGGCTTGGTGTGTGTGTTTGTGCATCCCTGCCCGTGGATGTGTTCCTTTGTGTGCAGTATGCAAAGGCAAGTCTGCCATATTCAATATCCCTGTCAGTCTGGACTTAGAATACCAAAACAACCTGTCTGGGAGAGTACAGATGCTCCCGCCTCTCCTCCGCACCTTCCTCCTCCACCTCCTCTGCTCGGTTCCCCTCCCCTCGCTCCTCTCGCACATATGGCCCGACGTCTCGAGTGCTATTCCTCCGACAAAACTGGTATTTGTTTCTAATGGCGCTTTAAGTTTGTTTCGAGAGCTCATTGATGCGTGCTAATAGATGAATTATACCACCGCTGCATTTTTTTCTTACAAGCAACACGGATCCAAGCGGCTGCACAGATGTTGGCTGTTGTAACTGAGACAATTTGTACATTTTGATCTCAGACAGTGATGGTGAGTGGAGGCAAAACGCTGTCTGTTGCTGAAGGCACAACTTTGCGGAGATAAGAAAGTAACAGGGTTCTGCAATCTCTCGTGTAAAAGCTGTATCAGCTGTGGATATGAATGGGGTGGGGGGAAAAAACAACAACATAACATTTCTGTGGATTTGTCTCTCCTCTGCTCCCTCTCACATTTAGACAAACCTCATAAGATATGCTTGTAGTGTTGAGAAGAAGGCATGCTCTGCAGAACAAATGGTGTTAATTTGCCGCGCCTCTCTGAAGCTGCACATTAGAGAGAAGCCTTCAGGGAGAGAGGGAGGGAGGGAGGGTGAGCGGGGAGGAGGAGACGTGAGGTTGAGGGGGTGGCTGGGGGTGGCGGAGGTGGGTAGAGGATGGAGGGAGGAGGAGGAGGAGGAGGCAGCAGCTGTGCTGGAATTAATGTCTGCATGCCAAATTAGAAACACCATGCATCTCCGTCAGAGATTCGCAGAAAAAAATTAGGGAAGGCATGGAGGGAGAGAGAGAAACAGAGAGAGTGACAGACGTAGATAGATAGATGAATAGATAGAAAGATAGATAGATAGATAGATAGATAGATAGATAGATAGATAGATAGATAGAAAGATAGACAGATAGATAGATAGATAGATAGAAAGATAGACAGATAGATAGATAGATAGATAGATAGATAGATAGATAGATAGATAGATAGAAAGATAGACAGATAGATAGATAGATAGATAGATAGATAGATAGATAGATAGATAGATAGATAGATAGACAGACAGACGGATGGATGGATGGATGGATAGATAGATAGATAGATAGATAGAAACACAGACAGACAGACAGATAGTTAGATAGATAGATAGATGGATGGATGGATAGACAGATAACATCCATCATGCCACACTCGCAGCTATGTGTTGTTTAGATATGCGTATCACTCGCCTCCGGAAAACCAGTACGTGTGCGTGTGTGCGTGTGTTTGTGCACATGTGTGTACTGATGTGTCGTTGATGGAACACCCTTACAGCAGCGGTGCAGGGCTGGTGGGGGCCACCGGTCCCAGTGGTGCCCCCTAGGGACGGAGCATGCATAGCATTATCAGGCAGGGGATCGATAATGAGAGTACAGGCTCTCTCTAATGATAGCTGCAGGCCACGGGGCCAGGGGCCTCAGGGTACTGAGCTGGCAGGACGGCCCTCATGAATACAGCATCAGATTGGAACAAACCGTGTGTGTGTGTGTGCACGTGTGTGTGTGTGTGTGTGTGTGTTAAGCCCAGGTCGAGTGTGTGTCTGTGTGTGTATGCGCCTGTATGGGCCACTATGGGTGAGAAGTATGTCAGATGAAGGACACAGTGAGCAGATGGCTGCTTGGAGCTGTTTGAACACCTCATCTCTCCCTGCATCATCCAGGCTTTTCAGGAGCTTTTACCTCTGCTGCATGATTCCCAGTGTCTCACTGCTGTGCACATTTCACACAATCCCGAATCCACCATTAAACACACACACACACACACACACACACACACACACACACACACACATAAGCTCAGTGCATGCACTCACAGGCAGGTTGTCTGTTAAGGTTTCACTTTTGTCCCTTCTCCCTGGGTGATATTGTCCTGCAGTGTACACACAGACTAATGCCTAGTTGAGAACTTTCTGGACTGTTTGGGTTCAGATGTATAGTGAGAAGCATTATTAGACAGAATTAGCGTCATTGTCATCCCCCCCCCCCCCCCCCCCCCCGTCGTGATTCCTGGCAGACACGAGCTGCAGCAGGTCACACAGCAAAGAGACCGTACAGAGCGACAAACAAGAACAACAACAACGGGCTCATTAGCTCATTTCTGTTTTTTTCTCTGTCTCCACTGAGCTAAATTAACCATCCCATTCCTCTTCTTTGTGTCCTCTGTTGAAACAAAGCCCTGTGCCCCCCCCCCCCCCGAGCACACCCCTCCTCCACATCACCCCTTCCTCCCTCCCAGCATCCCCTCCCTGCACTCCCCCCACCCATCCTGTCATTGTAAAGTGTGCGTCTCCTGTCTGACCAAACTCCACCCCCCCTCCACTTCTCCTTACCCCCACCTCACACCTCCCTGTGCACCCCCCCCCCCAACCATTGCCTCCCTACCTTACCCCAAACCCCCCTTCCGTCCTCAAGCACACATCCACACACTCTCTCTCTCTCTTTCTCTCTCTCTCTCTTTCTCTCTCTGTCTCCCACCCTGCCTCCCAATCACCCCCCGGGAGGTGACATCTGCCGGGATGCGCTCGGCTGGTTCCAGATGCACCACCGCCTCTTCCACCACCACCACCACCTCCGCCGCAGCCGCCACCGCCACCAGAGCGAGTGAGGGAGCAAGCGACACCCCAGCACTCATTTCAATTCCATCACCCTCTTCCAATCATCTCGCCTCTCCCCAGTGCAACATTAACGAGCCTCTTTCATTTGAATACATAATTAGCCGCCCGAGCACTCTGCTTCACTAATTTTGAGACAAAAGGATGGAGGAGACGAGGGGGGGTGGGTGGGAGGAGGGTGAAAAAGGGGTGGGGGTGGCATGTGGGATGAAGAGGATGAGGCAAATAATGATAACAAAAAAAAAAAGACACAAAAAAAACATTTGCATTTTAATTTGGAAGTGGAGGGGGGACTGTTTTTCCCCCCAATCAGGTTATTTTCTTTGTCTCTGTCTCCTTTCTCTTGCCCTTGCTCCCTCCATCATATCTCTTCATCTATTCATTCTATTGTGTGCACGATATATGTGTATGATATTTTAATGTAATGATTGCCTTTAAGTTGATCTTTGGTGTGTGTGTGTGTGTGTGTGTGTGTGTGTGTGTGTGTGTGTGTATATGTGTGTGTCTAGATGACAATGCACGCATGTGTCTGCAAATCCCTCACCAGCCCTTAGGGCACGTTGTGCTCCCAAGCCAAAATAAACCCCACTTACTCCTGCACAATAAATCATTCTTCTCAATGAGCTGAAGCCAGCTGAGACACTCTTCATTGCATTACAATATCATCTACTTTCAATAAACATCGCTGCTCTTGCCCTCACTGTGGGTGATTCCAGTTTGCTGGGAAATAAAGGCCTTGAGGCTTCATACTGGTGGACTGACGACACACTCAGACACAAATGAACATGCATCAGGCCTATATCACATTCCTAACTTACATTTCAATAATGAACTGGAGCTGCATTAGTACGTCTGTGTGAGTGTGAACAGTGCGGCTGCAAAATGAGGGGAAACCTGCCAGACAGAAAAGGAAGAATGGAGATGGAAAGTGGGGAGCCATACCACAGAGAGGAACAGCGACTAGCGAGGAGGCGGGCGTTTGACTATGTGTACTTACGTAGCCTGGGAAAGTGGTGTCGTCTCTCTTTCCTTCTTGGTGGCGTGCCAGGCCTGGCCTCCTGTCAGCCATCGAGGGAGCCAAATGACAGCTTTGATCCTATTAGGATCTGCGCCAAATCAACACTTTGCTCATTAAGGGCTGCGCATGCCAGCTTACAATGTGCCCGCCCTCCATGCCTCTCTGTTGTCGACCCTCTGTGCCAAGCAGCCATGGCCTGTGAGCGCCTGACTCACCTGTCGACGCCGGGGGGGGGGGGGAAACACGCCGACACTTTCGCTGAGTCAGCGGCGCCTCATCACACGGTAAATGTCACATTTTTCTGTGTGGCAAATAAATTAGAAGGGAACAGACGTCTGTTATAGTCACATAGTCGTTATTGATCCACGTTTATAATGTATAATTATACAGTTACTGCAAGTGTCAATAATTATTTTAGACCTGTTAAAACTCACTGCATCTGTGTGAATCTGTCAAGCAAAAGTAAGCAGGAAGTATCGTGTGGTGATACTGTTACAAATCTCTGTGTTGGCTGAAAATATAATAATTAGAACTGATAATTACAAAAGAGAAAATATAATTAAATGACTTTTCCAGACTGTTAAAAAAAATTACGAAAAATGTCTGAAGGTCGAACAACAACTGTGCAGAGGGGAAACTTATACATGACATTTATTTTAAAAGAACTTAAAGGTCTATTGTGAATTAGACAAATGCTGCCATCGACAACTGCATAGTAAAGACAACAGCATCATGCCTTCCTCTTCTCTCCTGTTCCCCCATTACATACTTCAATCCTCCGCCACCACTTCTACCAACGCAGGGGGCCTCCCACCCGCCTGCACCATTCCTCCTTCACCCAGACTCAAACCTCACCTCCTCTTAACCTCCTCAGCCAACTGCACACATCCCAATCTTCCCCAACCACCTCCGTCATGCCTCACCCCTCTGCAGCCATGTACGCTTTACTTCACCATCTCTCTTTCATATACATCAGCAACTGCAAAGCGGTTCCATCCACTTTAATACACGTAAAATATCGAATTATTTTGTCCAATTTAAGTTTTATACGACAAAACTGTGCATCGTTACAAATATTGGAAACAGGAAGTTAAATGCCTGAGCAGGCTGATTCTGGTTTCGTTTTTCTCTGATCACACTGGAACACAAGTCTCCGATTTTTGAAGTGTTTGAAAAGACAAAATTTCATATGCAAGTAATAACTTTCACACTTGGCTGACACACTGTGGACTTAGAGGCTTATCTTGGTTTAACAGTAACTGAACTCTGTGACTCGCACATACCAGAGATACTCTCAGACACCTGCACCTCACTGGGACACGATTAGTGAACCACCCGCCTCTAATGGAACGCTCCAAGTGACTCGGCCATTTTATTGGCATGTTATTGACTATTGACGGGTCGGGGGGCTGGGACGAGAAGGTCAGAGTGCAGGGTTCAGGTTGAGCTAACACGCTCCTGGGAGATGCTCACACACACACACACACACACACACACACAGACACACACACACACACACACACTGAGGGGATGCTAGCTCATTCCATCTTATTTACTTCTCAACCCCAATCTTTGTGTCTAACCTTTGACCCTTACCTGGGGAATACAGTTATGGATCCTCCCAGCGTCACTGACTTATTGAGCTGTAAACACTCCGGCTGAACGGGCCGCTACATACACGTTGACCCACACACCCACACGTGCATGACACACTATCTGTAATAGAGAGCTCTACTTTGAATACATATGTAAAACAGCAGCTGAGGGTTGGGAAAAGCCAGCAGATAAACATATGGAGCACATGGTAATGACGCTGTTGGTAACTTCACGGATAACATGATTTTATAAAGTGCTTATAATTCATATTTGTTTATCTGGGTAACATCCAACAGGATTGCAGATCTTATCCAAGTGTGTCACTGTGTCTTGTGATTAATGCAACCATAGCTGTGTTAATGTGTTCTCACAAACAATACACACAGTATCACTATCATATATTAACTACGTATATGTATAAATATTCATACAGACAATATAAATAGAAATATCTCAGCACTGCAATTGGCCATATACGCTTACTTTGCAGTATCCTACCAGCGTCTGTATTTTTGACTGTAAACTTCATCCTTTATTTCAGTTTTATGAATCTGCCCTTTCCCTGTCAGCTGGTAAGGGGGCACTTATAGGATCTGGATTGGGTTACAGGACATTGGGCAACGCAATTGCAATTCTGGTTGACCAGAGCCTTGTTCAGTCCAGGTTGAAGCTGCGTCTGTCTGGCCACAGATACAGTTTGCCTTTATGCAGGACAAATAAATAAATAATTTATTGTGATTTCATTAATTGAGAACCTGCAGTTTTTTATTTTCCTGTTTTTTTTTTATATCTCATTTCAAGTCTTTTATTCAGTATTTAACGTCTGTCTCTAATGTTCAGCGAGAGCTTTGTGAGGCTGTGGTTTGTGTGGATGCTGCAATAAAGACATCCTTGATCCTCGCACATCATAATGTGGGTTTTCTGATCTGGAGTCGCCTTTGTTCTTAATCTCAACATAAGGATTCCCCATATTGCGACGAAGGGGTTAAGTCCATTTTCAGTGTGTTGTCTGCTCCGCATCGGTGTACATTATGTACTCCTAATTTGCATACTGCAGCGCGAGCTCAATTAAAATGAACTTTTAATTTCTTACAAGTAAATTAGTTTTGCATGCGATGCGTGCAAATGTCGGGATAATGGGTGCTTTTTAATGAGCTCGCAAGCTGGGTGCACCCGATCAACTCCCGGGGTGGAGGAGAATGACGCAAGGGACACAGCACCCGACCGCCTCACCTCACTATCACCATCCCCCCCCCCCCCACCCCCGCTAACCACTGTTCTTTCCCTTTTTTTTTCACCATCCACTCAAAATCTGTTAAAGACCCTGTTTTTGTTTTCTTCCATCATCTCACCCTATTCCTACAAACTTGCCTCCTCCTTTTCTTTCATCACTTCACCGTCTCTCACTTATTCTTACCTCCTCCTCTTATCATTGCCAGACTCTCCCTCTCTCTGTGTCTCTCCCTCTCCTCTCTGCTCCTCCCAAAGCCCCGATTCATTCTCCCCTCCTGCTGCTCCCCTCTGGGGTGCAGAGGTGGTCTTTGTGTGCTGAGTGCTGCTGATGTCAGGGCTGCCGAACAGGTGCGCAGGCAGAAAGGGCCCCGTTGTTGTGGCATGGTGGTTGGGTAAACAAACCCACCAGAGGTCCGTGCCACATTGTCGCGAGCACACACACACGTGCACACACACACACACACTGAAAGAGAAATACACCCGCACTAAGATATTCACGAATCAGATGCACACTCCCAGATATCTAACATCTCAATTCAGAGGATTCAGAGGGTCGAATGGATCTTAAGACGGCTGAGGGGACACACGAAGCGGCATTACAATGAGGAAGCCACACACACAGACACACATATACACATATAGGTGCACACGCACAGAAACACCTGTAAACACACACACACACACACACACACACACACTATTAGAGCAGAAAGTGTGGCACCACAGTGTGACCCTCCCTGTGCTGCAGGTGCTCTCTGTATGAACTGCTGCAGGGCAAGAAGCCACTGAGGGATTATCTGAGAGCGACTGCCCTCACCACACACACACAAACACACACACACACACACACACACACACACACACACACACACACACACCACACACACACCACACACACACACACACACACACACACAAACACACACATACACATGAAAACTTTGTGCCATAAGTATGGTTCCAGTCTACCACGACTCTTTCACTCTCTCATTCTCTCTCTCTCTCCTTTGTTTTCCCCCTTTCTTTCTTTTTTATCCTCCTGCATCTGTTTCTCTCCGATCGTGTCTTTGTCTCACCAGCATCCCGTCTCCAGGCCGCCCTCTGGCTCTCCCTCTTACCATCCTCCCCTCCATCTCTTCCTTCGTCCCTCCCAGCCCTTTCTCCATCTCTCCATTCTGCCCTTGCTCTCTTGCGTTTTCTCTCCCTCTCCTCCCCCTACCACCATGCTGCACAGCTGTGCAGAGGCAGATTAGTGTGTTAGTACCTGTGAGGCAGAGGCACGGCAAGCTGCATGCTAAAACCCAATCAGCTAATGTTGATAAAGGAGGTGGGGTACGGACATCTGTTCACACAAAACACCAAACTCATTTGAATCACAAGATGAAATGACTCACATCTGCCGAATTGGAAAATATCTTTTTGCCCTCCTTGTTTTAATTTGGGTGGAGGTGGGTACGCTCCAGATGCCAGGGTGACGTGCAGAGTGACAGGCCTCCGGGAAAGAAGAGGAATATTTATGTTTCCCTGTTTGTTTTATTTTATTATAAACACTGTAATGTCAATAACTAATAAGACTTTACACATTTTAGCAGGATGATCATGTTGACAAGTATCAGGTGTTGAAAATATGCTGTTATGTGCATCTGAGTGTTTGCACTCCTATGTCAGACACAGACAATCTCTTCCATTGCTATTCCACTTCTTTGCCAAAACCTGGTGCCTACATAACCCACAATGCAACTTGACCACCAGTAATTGTGTTGATGTGTTGTTGTAGTTGCCTCAAACAGAGATAAGGAGCGGCTTACAGGTCTGTGGTAGCTCATTTCTTGTTTGTTTTTTACTTTAGCTCTATCAAGTTCCCTCGCGTGAGGGGATTTCACACCGCTAGCCTCTTAGCCCGCTAGCCTGCTTTTTTTTTATTCCACATTGGTCACTCGTAATTTTCTGTCACATAAAGAACAACCCTTGTGACCACAGGGCATCATCAAACTATCTGTCTTTTGATTTGAGAGACCCTTGTTGTGGTCAATGTTACATAATGTACGTTTAAAAGCAACTATGCATGAGTCCATTAGCCTATATTTATGTATACATTTTTCACCCACACACACACACACACTGCCCATTTGCCCTTTGATGTGACCATCACACTCAGGAAGAGTGTGTATGGTTCAAACAGTAGAAGAGTAGAAGCTTTCAGACTCTGGTTGTGGTTTAACCACAGGATTCTCACTGACATCAGGATGAAACCAGGCTTGTGTAAATTTGCTTATACTTATATACATTTCCACACAGACATGTCTGAAATGTTCACATGATCCCTGGCTTCTTTCTGTTATAGTGATACATCATCCAGAGGTATGATTATATCCTGAGATTATACATTAAAGTACATTTTGGAGTGTATAAATTTGTATAATTTCATTTGTTAAACTGTCATTTTGGTGTGTAACAATTCATGATGCTGCTAATTGGTCCAAGTCATATGTGCACCATTTCTTCATTGATCACATCAATGTTATATTGGATTTTGTTCCTTGCTAATTTCACTTTAATCTTTTTGTTTATATGAACTCTCTTTTGAAACACAAACACAAATCTACAGAATTTACTTTTAAAATAGACACATTACATTAATTATTTTCTTCCATAATCTGACTGTAATATACAACATAACTAAAGTTTGTTATTTAAATGGTACAGTAAATGGTAAATTTGTGTATGATTTCATTCGAATATGATGAACAGTTGTGATTAATGCATTTTAATACGATCTAAAGAGGACAATGGTGATTGATGTGAGTAATGAGTCAGTGGGTGTTTGATATTGTGGCAGATGTTAGCATAATGTGTGTCTGCAGATGTTTTGAAAATATTTCAAAGACATTCTCTATTTAGATGTTTTCATTAACAGCAAATAGAACTGGGGATATGTTTGATTAAATATGATCAATTAGATCAAACACACACAAACAGGGGTAAAGAGGAGGTCAGTAAATTACAACAGAAATTGAAAATTCTGCCTTTAGGTTATTTGCTAGTGCCGTTACATCAAGCAGAACACATTGCTCTTAATGCTGCTCCTGATGATCACATATAACTGCAATAAAACTAAACACATAACAGAAATTTTAGTGGTGTAAACTCAACTTTTATCATTAGCAAGCAGTACGTAATCATTAAATAAATAAAGGAAATAACTTTATTATAATAAGTAAATAGCTTTTTTTTAACATTTTATTTATCTAATTGCCAGCAAATGTAAGTCCTCCTGCTGTGTAGCATCATTGGATTAGATACAAATACATTGAAGAAGATTTGCGATGTCGACGTATTTTAAGCTTTTCTCCAGTTATTTAATGTTGTTAAGTCCTTTGTGTCATTTAACGATTAATGATGTGGCCTGAAATTACATGAAAAGCAATAAAGAATAATAAAGTAATAAACTGTGGAGTGATAAAACACTAAATGACTTAGGAAAATCTATGTGTTATTCAAATGTGATACAGGGCTGCCTCCTGTAAGCATCCTTAACTGCATGCTAGTATATAAACAGATAATGAATGAAAAGATAATAAACACAAGCTGTAATGGCATGGAATATATCTTCAATACAGATGTCATAATTATAGAAATTGCTGTACATTAAAGCAATTAAAATGCTATTATGCCTACTTATAGTTACATTCAAATATGTTGGTGAAAGAGAAATTGACGAATTTTAATAAAACAATTTATTATATGATGACGAGGAGGCGTTCAAGTGTAAAGTGTAAACAAGTTTAAATACAATACAAATTCAATCTGATCTTTAAATAAAAAAAAAGTTGTATAGTTTGCCCTTGTAGTTCTTCACTTCATTGCGGAACAAAAACGTGCTGTTTCAACTTTAAATTTAAAATTGGTTAATATTCAAGAATTTTAGCTAAATCATAAAAATAAATGACAACTGTGAAAATGCATGCCACTCTATTGTTTTTGGATTTACCATTACCACGGTGTGTTTACTTTTAGTTTCCTGTTGCTCAAGGTCTTGTATGTTTGCTCACGCGTTTTACATTCATCTTTGTGCCCGTCTGCATCTGTCCGTTTTCTGATGGTCTATTTATCCGAGCTGCTCCCCGTGCACTCGCACAAGCTCGAGGCATGCATATTTTCTTTGTACATGAATGGCGATTAGAGCAGCTCTGCCAATCACTATAATTTACATTAAATTTGAAATTAATTTCACACTTTTTTTTCTCTCTCTGTAATTATGTCAACAGCTGCTGTGAAGCCAAGCTGCACGCATGAATTTTAATGTCGGTGTCTTTTAAATCCCTCTGAAGTTTAGGGAGAAAAACACACAACACTATGGCAATATTTCAGATATAAGCTCGCAAGGATTTAATGTTTGGGAGGGGGAAAAAAGAAATTGATCATTAAGTATCCCCTGCTTCAGTCTGACTAAACCACAAAACTGTCCCTCTATCCATCTGCTCCTCCAGCTGTCCGTCAGCCACTGAGCACTGAATCTTAATTGTTAGTGTAATATTCTTTTTTTAATGACCAAGAAACGAGTCTAGTCCAAGCCATGATAAACAGTAATGTCATCGCTGATAGTGTTGTGTTCAGGGGTGGATCTAGGGTCAGGGTCAGGGGGCACTGGCCCCAGCTGCAATCTCATTGAAGTGTCCCTGTGCTTTAAAAGTCTTAAATATTGATTAACGATACCAACTTTTTTTTTATGTGCTTGTGCAAAGAAGAATTTTCAAAATATGTTCAATGATTTTTTTGCTTTGCTCAAAGCTATGAAGCTAGCTGTTAACAGGAAATAACCCAAATTTCAGGAATTATGCATATTTGACATGTGACCCCTCAGTGTAAATTGTGGCCCCTTTATGGCCCATGATATAAAAAATACAGATATATAGATTCACCACTGGTTTAAAAAAAGACAAATAACTACGGATTAAAAACGATGTTGTCATTGTATTCAAACCATTTCCTGATTTCTGCAGTGGAGGTCATAGAACCCTTCACAATCCCTGCTGCCACATTAGCTGATGGAGCAGCCCCTTGCAGGGACCATGCTGCATGTGTTTGCCTCTCGCTTTGTGTCCATGTCACTGTTAAGGCTTTAAAGATGGCACCTGTTAGGCCCCCGCACTCCCGTGCATTAACAAACCTGGCCTGACAAGCCGCAGTCCTGCAGGGGTCCACATCCCCCCCGCTGGGCTAAAGATTTGACTATTTACCAGCAGACAGAAATGCATCCGTGCTGTCAGTATGCAGGTTTCACTGTAACACAGGCGGGGGATAATGGGGGACAAAAAAAACTGCGAGGACAGAAAAAGGGGAGAGAGTGAAAAGACAGAACAAGAGGGGGGGGGTCAAGGGGTCAGGAATGAAGCAGTCAAGCTCTCATCTCCACACAGCGGGGCCCATGACCAGCAGCCCTGCAATTACATAGCCATTTAGGACAGACACTGGGAGGAGGCTAGAACCGATGATTCAGCTGCACAGCCTGCAGCTTCGACCAAACTCCCTCCAGCAACACATGTTACAGAGGAGAAGGAGACGTACAAACACATTTAAACAAGCATTTAAACATTTAAACAAAGTAACTGAGCGACATCCTTTAATTGAACGACACTATGTTACAACTGCAACTACGAAATTGCCCTTTTCAATGTTGCATGCCTTTTCTGATTGGATGCCTCCAGGACGGCATCCTGTGCCTTCTAAAATAACAAATGACTGTTGATGAGTCACTTTCATGATGGGCAACTCCACCAAATATGAATTCTTACTGATTTAAATTCATAATACAAAATGCAATGAATAGCTCAATAACTATTCAAGGTCTCTTTTGAAATCAATATTAGTCCCTGAGGGGAAAGAAAAGGCTCTCTGGGCTTCGGGGGATTATTTTGTTGCAGAGCTGCAGTTGGTCACTGATACAATGTGGCATCAAGGCTGACTCACCACGCAGCATCCAGCTCCCTCACGGTGAGGCGAGGGCTGTCGGTAAGCACAAATAATCTCCTTCCAAACCACTTGACCCCGATGGAGCACGTCGGGGGGGTCAAGGAAATACGTGAAGGAGAAGCTGTACTCGGGGGCGGATGGGACAATAATTCAGGCCGGGGATTTTTACTCAATTCGCCTCACTTTTCATGCAAAGCACCACCTTTTTGTTGATGTAGCAGTTACCAGACTAGTAAACAAGTAGGAAGCATAGTAACCCACTGCCCTCTGCCATTATTTCAGTGACGTCATCTTTGTCAAGGGCTATAAGAATCAGCTCCTCTGCTGCCACAATCAAAACAGTGAAAATATGATATTCCCAAGGGCTTTTACTTTGAAACTCTACATCAGATTGTCCTGAGATTGTCTGGGTGGTGAGCTGACATTGTGAAGTGAAATAAGTTTGTGGAAACAGTTATTTTTTTGGATGCAACTATGAGGTTGTGTTACTTCTAATGCCGAAGTGAATTGTGGGGCGGCATTTTCTTCTTTCCTTAAAGGCAGGTCTGATGTTTCCTAGGAAATAAGAGAAATAAGAGAGGAAATAAGAGAGGAAGCATTGATGCTCCTTCAAAAGTTTAGTGAATACAAACAGCTTATATTCTCTTATGTTTCTTATTATCACTTGACATAAGAAAATAACCTTTATTTTATGCTAGTGTACCTATTTATAATCCATTCAATTAACAGTTAAAACCTGAGAATTAATGTTGATAAGATATTAGTGCATTTAACCTGCTTATATTTGTCAGTTGAAACACACATAAATTAATACATCTAATATTTCAGTAAACGTGTCACTGAATCAAACATATCAGTGAAATCATATGGGATCTGTCACTATGGAGAAACACTTTATTATGAATCAAAGCCTTTTTCAGCTTTTATATCGATGTGTGCGAGTAGATGGATGAAGAGGAGAGATAGCAACGTGAGGTCAATTGATGAAACGAGCAGTTCATCAGCTTCTCCACAGCCGCCGGCTCCTCTTCAAGACTCAGTCGTAACCAGTCAGACCAGAGATCTATTGATTAGTGGGGTAAGATAATGAGGCGCTGGTGGTGAGTCACGCGCAGGGGGTCGTCTCGCCGGAGCAAGGCCCAGGTGAGAGGGAGCGGGGACGCCTTCGCTCGCCCTCCTTGTCTCACGTCATTAAAATCTCAGTGGCCTTAAAACATCTTCTCGGGGGGGGGGCCTCCTGCAGCTTTGTCACTATTCGTCTCTCTCTTAGATACACACACACACATGCGCACACACACACACACACACACATACACACACCCACCACACTCTGCATGTCTCTAAACATGAATCACACCTACTTACACATAAATACAGCATAGAGAACAATTGGATTCTTCTATCTTTTAAAAAGGATCGCTGTGTTTTTACGTCAAGTCATGATCCTGATCAGAAAGTTAATGATTCAAATATATGATCAGCTACAGACCAAACCTAAAGATGACCTATCTTCTTCATCAAGATCCATCAATTATTTACTCATATATCAAGAAAATATTTGAAAGAACGCCCTGTCATCGTTCAAATCCGCATCAGTCCCCAGATCCAGATCCTCACCAACATCTAATGAGTTCTTCCATGACCCATAGTGTCAATAGGTTTTGTAATAATCCTTCCCGTAGTCTTTGCGTGATCCTTCTAACTAAAAAACAAACGCAGATGAATGAAGTTCCCTCCCTGGAGATGTAATAACACCAAAAATGACCCAGAAACTCTAATGGTGGGTTTCACGTTTTATATGAAACACAAGTACATTGTTAAACATTAATCCACATCTAGAGATGTTAGTATTAACAATTAACATTTGTCATTGTTCTTTACATGAGACATCACTTGCGTTAAACTTCTTGTGCTCGGAGAAAGCTTTTACTTGTATCTGTCACTGCAACGCTGATGAGTTTACATGAAAAGAAGCCACAAGCGTGTGGAACCAGTGTGTTCTCTCTCTGGACCCCCTGTTGTGTGTTAAAAATAGTCTTGAAATATTAAATGTTACAAGAAAAAGCATGTTACATGTGTGTTTGTGGTTTAATGAAATGGAAGACAAAGGGTAGAGGACATTGAGAATGAGAGGGTTCAGGTCGGGCTGATCATTTAGTGTATGAAATGTGATATAACAGTGGAAAAGTCAATATAACACATTCAGTTCCTCCTTATAACTGAGAAGCTAAAACTGATCAGTATTTGGCCTTTTTTACTTTGATTAACGATTAATCGATTATCAGAACTCTTTTATGTTGATCGACTATTTAATTAGTCCAATAATTGCATGAATAGTAGAATATTTTTTTTTTTTTTACTTTGACCATTCAGTGACATTTTACACTGTTTTAAACAGTTTTTAAGAGATCAATGTTTTACCCTTTTTAATGTTTTTAATGCATCATTCAGGATCTGTCTGATAGAGGTTTAGTTGGAAACCACTGTTCTTGTGTAGGTGAATCTGTAGAATCTGTTCTGAGGAAAATGAACCTGAAGGACACTCAGCTCATTGGTGCAGAGACAATTCTAAAATGTGTGTTTTTTTTGTTCAAATTTATTGTCATCACCATATGAATTAGAAACATTGCTTTCTATTGCAAACCTTTCTCATTTACACACTAAGGATATACTGTGCCTCCCTAAGTGTTATTAAACAAACAGTCCTGGTAACAAGGCCTCTGTACTGCACTGTGCGTGTGTGTGTGTGTGTGTATGTGTGTGTGTGTGTGTGTGTGTGTGTGTGTGTGTGTGTGTGTGTGTGTGTGTGTGTGTGTTCTATTACGGTCTCCCAAATGATCCCATGCTCAGCACAGCAATGGTTCCTGAAGGAGTCAGCTCTTTGTTACAGACAATTAAACTCAGTTCTTGTCTGAGTCCCCTGCCAGACAAACACAAGCACACACACACACACACACACACACACACACACACACTGTGGATAGACATTGTAACCACAGACGTGAGGTTCAAATACCACTCAACCTCGCAGTGGAGGCTGGTGACCTTTACCACAGCAGCGTGGCCGACCCTTTCCTCCTCCCTTTTCCCCTTTCCCTCCCTCCATCGCTCCTCTCATCCACATGCACCTTATCAGACTTCCTCCTTCCCGTCTCCCCAGAGAGCTCTGCTCCTCCCTCTGTTCCACCGAACCCCACGCCGTCCCCTTCACATCTCCGTTTCATACTTTGAACCTCTGTGACAGCGAGGGCAAGTTTTTCTTCTATCCATCTGTCATATATGTCACCGTCACTTTACACCCACCACCCCCCCCCTCCCCCCCATGTTGACAACAGGACAAGCTGAACAGCAAATAACTGTGTTGCATGTTACAAACTGTAATATATTCTAAACACCAGCTCAGCAAACAACAAGGACCAGTTTTAAAACTGCACAAATGTGGAGAGTTCTTTAAAAGGTGCTTTAACAATGTGGGTCAGTCAAGATTTCATGTCACCTTTTATAACATAGAGAAAACCTCTGACTTCTTTTCAAACACCTCCAGCTTCCTGGTTAGTGAGTGAGCAGCTGAAATCTGAGGTTGCATCTGCAGAAGAAAGCTCAATAAGTGAGTTTGCACTTTCAGTGCAACGTAACAAACGACAAATATCAAAAAAGATATAATCATTGTACCGTCTTCAGCCATTCAGCCTTTCATGCCTGTACGAGATGTTAATATAGAGAAATGTATGGATAACAATGGCACATTACAGCTTATAATGTAGCTTCACATTCAAAATTCTTCTGAATTTATATTGAATCAGTGGAAGGACACATTCATGTTTGCTGTAAATCATATTCAGATTTTTGGAAGATTACACGTAGCATAACATTTCATTAACTAAGATACTTATCCAGGCTAATTGTAAATATAAATGAATCTATTTTGCATACACTCATAAGAGAGTTTTTGAATTCAAAAAGATGAATGAACAATGTTGTAGACTAATTCATTTTCAAGCAGAGCCTGACTGATATGTAGAGGCTGATGTCGATAATGATGTTAATATTAATATTAATATTGATGAATAATTAAAAGATAAATAAAATTGCAAACAAATATTTAGAACCTGGAAATAATATAAGACATTTTAAACTTTTCCGCATTTTTTAAAGGCGAATATTAATTTATACACTGAAATATTAGGAGGGTAAATATTAGATTAGATTAGATTAGATTCAACTTTATTGTCATTGCACAGTACAAGTACATATACAACGAAATGCAGTTTAGCATCTAACCAGAAGTGCAAAAAAAGGCAGTAAAGTGCAGAGTATTGTGTATAGTGGAATATGTAATTAAATAGGAAGTACAGTTAGAAATATAAATGGAATATGAACAGTATTAAGAGGTAAGGTATGATATAAGAATGATGAATACACTATGAGCAAGATAAATATATAGATATAAATACACTATAGGTGGGATAGTTGGGATAATACAGTAAAAAAATATAAAGCATAAATTAGTTGTTCTGGAGGTGTACGGTTTGTATCAAACAAAAGGACTAAGAAACATCTGCTCAACAATAACGTTATCAATGATCAACCTTGAATTACTTGAATTAATTTAAAAACACTTGACTGAGTCAGTTGGGAGGATGGACTCCCCTGACTGCAGCTGAGGCCGGACGAGAGGTGGGGGGGCTTCATTCTGGCAGACATGTCTCCATGTGCAAGACTTCACCTCCACTCTCACTTCCTGGTTTGGTTTCCTCCTCTTTTCTTCTGTGTATAGTTGTGTAAAGCCCCCCACTCATGATGAAGAGGGGAAGAGGCTATGAAAAAAGAAAAACAGGCAGAGAGAGGATGACAAGGACTCAGACAGAGAGAAAGAGCATGGGACAGGGTGCACGGAGGAGGAAATAGGAGGGAGGAAGGAGGAGGAGTTGATAGTTTGAGGGGTTGAGCACCACCTGGTATTCCTTTACAACCAAGGAAAATGCCTAGAGAAATGATAATAAAATAGAGAAGTCGCAGTGCCGTCTGTTGTTGACAGGAGCTGTGTATGTGCCCTGCGAGAGACGTGTGTGTGTGTGTGTGCGTTTGGGCAAGTGTGCGCGATGAATAATTCATGGCTGTTCATTAAGGAGAGAAAGTGTGAGTGAGTGATTGTGCATGTGTGTGTGTGTGTGTGTATGTGTAAACCCTCCGTTGCTCTGCGCCACGTCGCCTGCCTTGTGGCTGCCATCTGGCTTCACGCCATCAGAGTGCCACCCTCCAGAGCCCTCGCTCCTGCAAGCATGGCAGGAGAGGAGAGGGGTGGAGGGGTGTGGGTGTGGGGGTGAGAGACGGGGGTTGGAGGGGGCAGCGTATATAAATATATATGTATGTATATAGAGAGAGAGAGAGAGAGAGAGAGAGAGAGAGCGATAGAGAGAGAGAGAGAGAGAGAGAGAGAGAGAGAGAGAGAGAGAGCGATAGAGAGAGAGAGAGAGAGAGAGAGAGAGAGAGAGAGAGAGAGAGAGAGAGAGAGATGAGGGAAGGGGGACAGGGCCTCAAGTTAACTTCTCCATTCCACTGATATCATGTGACGTCCACAGTCTGGTGGAGAGAGATGTGCAGTTGGATGTGAAGCGTAATGACAGTTCATCACCTCTGATCCAAAGCAATGCGCTGTAATGTCAGTTATCATCGACCTCTGCCTCTCTCCCCTCTCACATAAAGGTTTTGGCCCTTTAGAATATGCTGAATCTGAAAAGGAATGCCTCCAATTTAAAAGATAAACAATTTTTAGAGTCATCTCTTGTGTTATGAAACTTGAACCTTGACATAAGGTAAATGGAGCTTGTTCCTGCATCAGTGCAAAGTGATCTCAGATTTGTATTAAAGCCACAAAGTTTAAGATAAACTGAAAATGTAATAGTTCTGTGTAACTTTTGTTCAGATCTGTATTCAAGATTTTTCTTTTTTTATTTGGTAACAATTTACATCATTGCCAATAACTTTGCACTCAACATGTCATTGATGGTTACATGTAAAAGTAAGTGAATCACAGGTGTATATTTTCATGTCTAGGAACAGGTGCAGATTCAACTTGAGGAAAGTTTCAAGTGGAAACAAATTCTTTGTTTTTGTTTCAAAACAAAGAATTTAATAACACTTTCAATGTAAGCTGGTCGGCAGATGTATCTAAAAGAAAACAGATGGGACAACTGGACACAGGTGTGTGTGTGTGTGTGTGTGTGTGTGTGTGTGGGGGGGGGGTAATAAACAAAGGAGGGAAAATAGACAAAGATGGGATGTAACAACATAAAAGAGAGAAACAAGGAAACAAGTTTCAAAATAAAACAGGTAACTCAAGATACCAAAATATAAACCCAAACAGTATGAGACCATACAACAGAGTCTTTCAACAGTCTCTTCAACACTGAAGGCAGAGTAATGACATATTACATTTTAGAATATAGGACAATTTGGTGAATATCCTTTATGTGTTTGAAGGTCTTAACAAAGACTGAATTTCATTTAGTCGCTTTAGAATGAGGATCAGTGATATTGTGCATGCTGTTCACTGACTCTAAGGAAAACCTTTCATAATGACATCAGTGACAACTGTAATTTCAGATGAAATGTAAAAACGTTTGCTGTGAAAAAGGCTTATGTGCAGCTTTATCAAACAAGGGGAAGTCATGAAGACAAACAGTCAGAGGATCAGGTGAAAGGTGTTTGGAAAAGAAGATAAATGCAAAGGGTAAAATAAGATACAGAAATTACCTCTGAAAGGATATACTGTATAGATGGCCTTAGTTCAACTTTGACTGGTACTTGTTCTAGCTGTGTGTGCAGGTTCTCTATGCAGTGAGGAATCATTATCCACTATTCCACCACTAACCAGAGGGTCAGTGGTTCAATTTCAGGCGGCTGCATTCCGAAGTGTCCTTTGGCAAATTCCTGAACCCCAAATTGCCTCTGATGATGAGAGAGTATGATTGAGTTTGTGAATGCCACTTGTGCTGTAAAGGTAAATAAAAAACCCAAACCCCTGGATAAATACAGCTCAATACTTCACATACATTTTGCTTGTTTACACAAATACCTCCAGTAGCAGACATGATTGCACTGTATGTTTTTCTACCACAAAGCCATCCCCCTATTTGTACACACACACACACCTTTAATTCATCCACACCTCTACCATGTGGCCCCTGCAGCGTGAGTTCCTGGAGGGCCGCTTCCCACTGCCAACACATCTCCCTCTGCTCATGCACATGGCAAGAGGCCAGGGCAGATGATTGAGTGCTTGTAAGTATGTACTGTATGCAGTATGTGTGCCATCATCACGAGCAGCTATGGTTGCAAGATAGTGTCCCTAAAATGCGACGCCAGGTGTTTGTGTGTGTGTGTGTGTATGTGTGTGTGTGTGTGTCCATCTGGAGGGGTCCTTGGGGTCACAGTAATCTGGCACAGCAATCTCGTACTGTAATCATCTCGGTGCTCAGCAGGTGGTCCGGCAGAAGGCTGGGGAGAGAAGTTTCTGCACATTTCCTCCGCCGGCTAATGCCACTCTGCTTTACACACACTCACTGGCCGTGACACGTGCGACTAAGCATGACACTTCTCCTGAACCTACGTGTGTGTGTGTGGAGCGATGGAGGATCAAAATCTCAGATTAAAGAGGAGAGATTAGAGAATCGCCCGCGTATCTAAAGATAGATGAGCAGTTTTCATATCACGTTACCATCCGCAGCAGTGAGACGGTGGTGTTGACAGCGCCGTCCCCGGCTCCGGCGCACTTGACACATTCCCCGCGGCCTCGCTACATGTGGAAAGTGCCAACAGAGGCAAAGGGACAGCTCGGCGAAAGGAGAAAATACAGCGGGGGGTGCATGTAAGCAGGGACAACAGCCTCATTACGGAATGAGGTACAACAGTGTGTCCTCTCTGCATCAGTAAACGTATTTCCTGATCGCTGGTAACCTCTGGGACGAGGACACCTGATTCCTCTGTAATGGAAAGTGACAGATAACAGAGCGGGGAGGATAATGCTCTATATATTCCGCCCCTGCTTTCTTTTTTATTTAGCCCTGGAAGGTCTTAACTCAATAGTAAAGCTATTTCAGGCGATCCGTTGCCTTATCAAGCCGCCACCACACACGAGGATAATGAACTTGTCCCATCCTGGCACATTATAACCCTGTGAGTGTGTGTGTGTGTGTGTGTGTGTGTGTGCGCTCTGTTTTAACTCAAGAGGACAGCCTGTGTGTTGGTACATGGAGATGAAGGGCGCTTGGTTATCTCTACCTGGCGCCCCTTATCACATCTGCACATGTGACACCTTTCAATAACCCTCAGTCCCCAGCTTCCTCTCCTCTGCTCTCCAAAGAGAAAAGAGAGAGAGAGAGAGAGAGAGAGAGAGAGAGAGAGAGAGAGAGAGAGAGAGAGAGAGAGAGATGAAGAGATAAAGAGTCTGTGTTGTGAGTGTATGTTCGTCTGCACAGGAGAGATGGTTGGTGGGAGATGATGAAAAATTGTGAAACCGAAACCTGAGAAGAGATGTGAAGGAAAGTGGTTGGGAGAAAAAGAGAGAAGGATGTAGGATTTTGTAAAAGTACTTTGTTCGAGTAGAGTTTTGATCTTCTGTAACTATATTTATTTATTTCCACAAACATATATATATATACAAGCTGCAGCCTCATTGTACATCAAATATGGTGAATATGGTTTTTTTTTTACAATTCTTTCCCTTTTTGATTAAACGTAGTAAATTTCTCTAAAACAGGACACTTGACATCTGATCACATGCAGTTCACAGCACGTATTTGCTCGTTGTGGGAGCTGTTGGGTTTCTCTTTAATTTTCTAAGTTAATTGCTTTGAGATAATGTATGTTATAATTTTGACGGTGTAAAAATAAAATTGAAATGAACTGAAATAGACCAGAGTGCACTAGGTTAATTGGATATAACATTATGAGGATGAGGGAATATCTGCAGGTGACGGAACAATAAAACAGTTTCTAAATACTTTCTCTCAACTCATTGTCTTTATTGTCTTTGACCTTGTTGTTTTCCTTGTTTGTGGTTATTGAATTTATATCTTTACACTCTGATTTTGTTTGTTTCTCCCGTGTCGCGTGCCAAAAACGATTTTCAAGTCGCAAATTTTGCTCATGTTATAGAGTTTTCAGTCCGGGATAGAACTTTCTATGGACAGGACGTTTGTGGATAATGGTTTTTCATATAAAAGCGGTAGTTTATATTGTTTGTCACTGTAACAACGCTGATTGGCTGCGGCTGGTTGACGGAGCGAGTGGTGTCCCAATTCGGATCTGGTTTGTTTGGAGGGGGACACTCCCAGTGAAGTGCACTTCATATCTAGGGGTAGGGCCAATGGAGAGGAATTGGGAGAGTGCCTACACAGCCAAGTTATAATCAACCTGAAGTATCTTTAAAGCAGGAATTTTTAAGTAGAGGAATTTACTTTAACCTGTTTGTGTGTATGTGATATACAGGCCTAGATACCTTTACTAACAATCAGAAAAAGATCTGATTACATGTTCAATCACTGTAATGGAGGAAAAGAGCCAGAGAGAATGGGCAGCAAAAAAAAAAAAAGAGAGAGTGAGAGTGAGAGAGAGAGAGTGGGGAAGGTAAGAGCGGGAAGTCAGAGAGCTAACCGGAGTGTGAATGGGCAGAGTATGGAGCGGAGAGCCAGGGCCGTTGGCCAGTTTCCAGTGGGGATAGTGGGTGTCCCTGTGCCAGCTGGCAGCCTGTCTCTCCCATCTGTGGAGCCTCGGAGAGTGTGCAGTAATCTCCTGGAGACAGCGGCTCAGCTCAGGCCAGATTTAAAGGGATATGGCCAGCTGGCCAGGCATGGACAGGTCTGTACCGGGGAGAGAAAGGAAGTGCAGGAGAAGGCCACGGGCGAAGGGAGGGGATGAGCGGGCGAGCCGTGATGAAGCAGGTCAGGTGTAATGGCGAGGATGATAGGGGGAGCGGAGGATTGGTGGTCAGGGAGCAATAAAGAGCACTGGTAAGAATGATTATAGTCCAGCTGCCAGCAAATAATAGAACAGGCTGAGTGTAATGTCCCTGCCTGTAACTGTGAAAACGACTGTGCTGAGGTATCGAACACGTACCTGTGTCACACCTGGGTTGTGTAAGACAACACATCTCACAGGTTTGTCAGCTTCTCCCATCACATCACTGTGTCACAAACCCGATGAAGACAACTGAAGTGAGCGCTCCGTGCTCACTCCAGCAACAGACACACAGAACAAGCTGCGGGCCAAGTGGCTCTGCTCGGCTCTCCGTGTTCTCCGCTCTGTGATTGTTGCAGATGGCAATCAGAGCCCAGCTGGCCCGTTGGATGCAGCTTAAGGCCAACATTTCAAAATAATATCAATCTTAGCGAGTCATTTAATCCAGCATTATTTTCACTGGGAACGTGTCCAATAAGATAAGGTAATTTCACTAATCCCAGCTAAAATGTTTATCTTCGCTGGCTTTGTTCTCCTTCCTGCTATGAGCAAAATCTAATTCTAATGGAGAAATACTGTTTGAGATTAATAAGTATGTGAAGAATATTTATAATTTCTTATATTTCTGCTGCCCAGCTGTGAACTAAAATAGGTTTTCCCAGTGAATGCATGTGAATGACTGAGCGTGACGTCTTCCTACATTTCAAATGTGTGCCAGGTGAGAGAAGGGTGAAGTTATGAGGGAGACGGAGAGAGATTCCAGTTTACAGCTGGGGCCCGACTCCATGTGTCAACATGCGAGTGAAAAAAAACACGGCAGGGAAAGATGCCTGAACACACAGACGCAGACAAATACACATATTGCAGCGATCAAAGACAGCAGCCATACATGCGCCTCTACATGCGCTCACATCTGAAAGCTATCTGGGAACAATATCCCGCACACACGCAAACACAGGTGTGTGCAACTCGCACACAAATGCAGGGAGACACATGCCTGCGGCGATCGCACAAGAATAAGCGAAGCCATGCAAATCCCCAGATGTGCAGGAAGACAGGGGGGGAAGATGAGGAAGAGGGGACCGGGAGAAGGAGTGGAGTGCCTGGAAGGAGGGGAGGGGAGGGGAGGGGTGTGATGGAGGGAGGGAGGGGACTGGGTGGGGAGGGCCGGGTGTTTACTACCATTTAAAAGGCAGTGGCTGCTGTGTGCAGATTAATAAACAGGAGGTAATAGCAGAAGGACTCTATATTTATTTTTTATCTTAAATGTTGCTTGTTTGTCGGGCTGGATGAATATTGACTGTGAAATTGGGATCAGGGTCGACACATGCCAGTGCTCGGCCTTATCTCTGGGATGCAGGCGGGCCCGGGGCCGTTATCGCCGTGCCACAGTGGCGTGCCGGCACTCCAGCGCTCTCAAAGCCGCCACATTCCCTTTGTATCTGCCTGGAGAAGCCTGTTTACCTTTCACTGGCTTGATATTCCTATTAGAGCCGCTGACTATTTACTCCCTGCCTCCTCCTCCTCTCCCTCCACTGGGCACTGGGCTGTCTCTCATCTCCTCCTCTTTCTCCTTCCCTCTCTCTCTCTGTTTGGCTATGCCTATCGAGCTCCTTTTTCACTGTCTCTTTAGAGTACATCTTTTTCTGCTGCTTCTGCTTCTGACCTTCACCATGACATAAAGTTCTAGACATGGTTTCACTGACCAAGAATTCAATGTCTGTGAACTGAGGGGTTACTTCCACTCAGATATCACATAAATAATGAGGCAGATTGTCTGACACCCTGCACAGTGGGAGCCTGTCCTCACCAGAACACTGACCATGTGTTCAGTCACTTTAAATAATGAAAACTGCTGGATTTTAACATCAAACTTTACTCTTCATGTGCCATCTCAACAGTGAAAATGTTTTTTTTAACCATGGTAATGTTGTCCTGACCTTCGCTTAAACATGACCAGACCTTGACCATATGATTAATGGTCTGTATCTGTGATGGACTTGGAAAACCTTCAGTCCTTGTAGGTTTGGAAGAGGACACTGGGATCTATGAGAGTTGATCAGAAGGAACAGGTAATAAAAAGCTAAGAAAGAAGCTCTAATTATGAGGATAGTCAAATTATATTCTATAAGATTTATCTCCTGCTCAAAAATACCGACAATCAAAGGATTTGGATTTTTAACACGTTCTTGTACAGGATTAGTACATATGCCTGTGCAAAAATATGAATATTGATTTAAGTATATACTTTTTTGCACTAGTTAAACATATTAAATTGTTGAAAATATTTTATCAATTCATTTTAGATATCAAGCAATTGTTTGTGTCACTTTCTCGCATTATGTACAGATCAACACTCACGGTTTCTATACATGAAAAACTGTTTAAGAAGAAATACTTCACCTATGTACTGCTTACATAGTATATATTGTAGTACTTATACAACTTTCTTGGAAAAGAGTGTTATGTGAGGCAATAAAGGATTGAAGAGATAAAAACTTTATCATGTAAAATATGATCCTACTGATTCCTATAAACACGGTACCCTCTGTCCAACTGGTGTAGTTTACTGTTATCTTACAACTGCATGTAAACCTGTAGGACCACATAAGTGAAACAGAAAGGAACCGGGTTTGGCAGCCAATCATTCATTAAAGCTTTACTACAATTAACAAATAACCTTCAAAAAAACGATCACAACAACCTATTGTTTCCTCTGCTGTCGTTTCCTCTCCTAAGGGAAGGCCACGCAGATTCCTCCGGCGATGACGGCCTCTTCTCTCACTGCCATCTTGGTGGCAGTTTTTTTTGTTTTATCTCTCTCCTCCACGCAGGGTACGCTAAGGGGCTTGGGACGCGCCGTGCCGCATGCCATGCCACGAGGTGGGATAAGGAGCAAGCAAACACATGAGCAGCGCTTAGAAACCCTGATCAGAGTGTCTGCCAGGGTCCTGATAAGCTGACAGGCAGGAGAGGACAACGAGAGGGGCAAGGAGTGGGCTGTGGTTGTGGGGACGAAAAGGCTGTTGACATCGCAGGGTGCCCTCCCTCCCTGAGCACGGATGGCCGTGAACACGCTGAAAAGCCCTGAAGACTTATTTTTTAAATTGCAAAAGTCCTATTTCACAACCCAGAGGAAGAGGAACATAGTTGCACATTCATGTCTTCGTGGAATGCCTAACAATATTTCTTATATTATTGACATGAGACCATGGGAGTTTATTGCAGTTTGTTAATTCAGCATACATGCACTGCACATTGGGTGTAAGTACATGCACTGGCAGTCTATATCTTTGCATTGTACCTAAGTGTGTTTGTCATTCTCCTCATATATGGAGGAGATAAGAGTTTCAGGTGCTTTTCACCATCTGTGATGAACTTGCCTCACCACCGTGTTTCCTTTGCCTTTGCACGTAAACATGACATCATGAACAAATCTGAGGAGAGGGAATCCTCCATCAAACTCCCAGTAGGAGAGCAGCTAGGCAGTAACTGAACCCCACTTGTTATAACTATAGTAATAATTACACTTGAATTACATTTATATTATCACTTCTAATATGACTGTTATATAACTTAAACCAGAATTTGTAGGTATACTGTATATATTTCTTAATCCTGGGTAAAAATGGACTCCTTTACCATTTCCAGTAAAGGAGTTTGCCTTTCTGTTTTTTTTGTGATGTTGCGTGTTTTGTTCTCAAGATGTAACCAACAATGAAAACACAAACGTTCATACGTGTCAATGCCTCAAGATGATTGTGCGTCAAAACGCCACGTCAGAAAAAGTGCAGCTTCAGCGTCTAGACTGCCAAAATAAAGAAGAAGAATAATGTGCATGTTCACCTGCGTGTCATGTTTTCATCACTGTGGATTGGAGCCGGAGCTCATAAAACCGGACAGATTCACATGAGTGATCTATGAAATGCATTTTTACAAGAAGAAACTTTCTAAGATCAGGTGACATCATCTCTTCCCCTCTCTCCCCGAATTTAACGTCAATAAAGTGCTGCAGATAAACTCTGCAGCCCAACATGTGATAAACGTCATGTAGTGAATCCACTCGGGATATTACAGGAAACATTTTCATTTTATTATTTTGGATCCTGCACAACCCTAAAGTGTATTTTCATTTCATCTAACTACGTGAACATCTGCCCGTCTTTTGATGGTCGGTCAGTCCATCTGTCAGCTGATTAGTCCACATCTGTCCGTCTGTCTGTGTGCCAGCTTCTGGAGCCAAGGTGTGTGACACATGGGCAACATTAACATCCGGATGTGGAGCATTGGAGAGAGAAGACAGAAAACGATGAAGAGAGTGAGGCAGATGGAAGAACATAACACACAAACACAAAGTCAAGTCACACTGCCCTGATATTCTCAATTGCAATTATCTAAAGAAATCTGATTCCGACTGGTGCCAATGAGAGCAGCTGCGGCTCAGGACGCACGAGCAGACTGTTCACTAATCGTAAGGTCGATGGTTTGATCCTCCGGTTTGCATGTTGAAGTGGGCAAGACGCTGAATCCCAAACTGATACTGATGGCTGCACCATCGGTGTGTGAGTGGTCGATTGATAGAGAAGCTCCAGTAGCTCTGTCTGAATGAGTGTGTGAACAGGTGACTGCAACCGATAATGTCCAGTGAGTTGACTGCTCAATAAGACATAAACTCAGTCCATTTCCTTTATAAACTCTCAATGAATTACCTTCTGGTGATGTCACGCAAGACGACAAAGTGTCTTTATGGTTTCACCAGAGCCTGTTAAATACTTATTAAAAGCACCATGACCAGTTAGCAGCTGCAAAATAAGCCAGATTTACAGTTGGCTGCTTGACTTCATTCACTTTCCTTAGATCCTTAAATCCATAGAGCCATCGAGGAAGGTGTCGGTCTTAAATCCTTAGCCTCAGCTAGCATGATATGAGCCAAACTCCCCTTCTTGTAGGAAAAGTGAAGGTACATTTGTATTTTTTCATTTAAAATGTGATGTATAACCAATACTACGCTGAAATTTGAAGGAAATATCAGCCTTTATGTCTTGAAGCCAACATTTGTTTTAACCTTTTACCTCCAAGTTCTCCAAATCATTGAGATCCATCCTGCGACTGCTCTCTAGGTGAATTGCAGCCAAACACAACTTCATCAGTAGGAAGTAGACAGGCTCTGTGCCACATTCATTCACAGTGTTGCACACAATAATGATGTACGACAATGTTGTAGTGATCCACTTTATTTAATATGCATTGCTCACTTTGACTAATCAAAGATATACCTTTAGAGATATATCTAATCTGTGGTGAAACACATTCTTGAGAAATAACACTGCCCAACACCACAGATGAGTTGTGTTTGAGCATCTGATCAGTTTCTATATCAGTGTTTTATCCCATTAAGCAAACCACGTGTTTCCCAACAAGAATAAACAAAGAATAGAAAGTATTTCCAAATATTGTTTGACCCAGGTCTGTTTACAGATCAGTGAGCTTTAATTGATGCTGTCGGCCATGGCTCACTTCCAGCCTCTCCTTTTCAATACGGAGACAATAACAACATTATGGAGCTCAATAGCTCATATTCCTATGTGGCAGTAATATCTAGATCCTTCCTGCAAATCAATGGCGCGAGATGGCCTTTGGCTTCATTTTTTATCTTTAATATTGATTGCTGTTCCACTTTGGAGTGCACTGTCAGTCCAATTACGGAGAATTTAATTGATTTTTCTTCACAAGCAGGGTTAGATTGGATTGGTTTATGCAAAGCAGATCAAACAGAAGTACTCCCTGGACTCGCTTCTATGTGTAAAATACAGCTCTAATGAGCAGGAGCACCCTGACACGTTCTGTACCTCCACCCATTCGCCCTGTGTTTCTGTCTCTCGGCACAAAGTGACGCAAATGTGAACACACACATACACACGCACACGCTCACGCACAATAGTTAAACACGACAGCAGCAGCAGTAATTATTGTAAGAAGCCATTTTGACGATTCCGACAATGTAACACAAATAATCATCTTCACCACACCGAAGTAATTGTTGAGAATTATGCTGCTCATAGAGGGGAGGCTCCACAGTTGCATTTTCTCCAGAGACAGTTGAAAGTAATGGGTGAAAAACTGATAACTCAAACGATTGTATGTGAGGAATAAAGCAGGTGTCTCTTCATTGAGGAATTCCACGATGACCTTTATAGGAGGCCCCGACTAATGAAATATACATGACCCTGCACACAATATGTCAGACAGCGAGACAAGGCTAATTAGCTGCAGGTAAATTCTGAAGGCCCCACTCTCCCCCATCTCGCTCTCTGTCGCTCTCTGTCGCTCTCACACGCACACACGCACACACACACACACACACACACACACACACACACACACACACACACCTTGGTCAAAGCTGTATCAAGTGACATTGCCATACATTTTATAATTGCTCTGCTTGTTATCGTCATAAGTTTTGTACTGAACCGTCTCAAGCTTCAAGCTAAACAAATAATTTAATCCCGTATTCAGCTGTGATGACTTACTGATGAGTCACAGCAAAGTTTCATCTCTTTCTCAAGATGTATCAGTATCTTGAGCAAAAGTAAGGTTTGAAAATCCAGAAACAAACAGAACGGCTAAAATCTCCGGCCTTGAGACAGTCATGAAGATATTTACAAATCAAACCATATTTATTGTGATAGTGATCAGACTTTAGAGCAAAGTCAGGACCGTGGTTTACATTTGTTCTGCTTTGTTTTGGTTTCAAATTTTAATTTAAACACCGGACATAAGACTTTTGTGTGACATACATATCCTGTCATCGTCACCTGTGTGGAATGTGTCCACATTTACTTGACGTCAATTGGTTTGTGGACAAGCCTGTGTCTGACATTGGCGAGCTATTGTATGGTTTTGGTCCTGCTGGAATAGCATTGTCGTATCGCAAAGATCCTTGTTCAAACATCATATTGTTGGAGGTGAAGACTAAAAGCAAACCTGCAACCTCCTTCAGCTTCTGTATCTCCTTCTATCGTTGAATGCTTTCTCTCAACTTCCTGCAACTGGTCCAATTGGGAGACTCATTGTAGAAACCCACTGTGGACCCACTGTAGACCTAACTCAATTTCCCATGTAATTAATATTTGCTGGAGGACAGTGGGCTAATGTTTAATGGATGACTCTTCAGGCATGTGTAAGCTCGCTTGTTTGTGTGGCTGCGGTGAAGATGTGTTGTAGCCGTCTATCGCTTGTCTCCTCACCTAAATCTCTCCTTTCACATTCCTAGAGGCTAGTATTGGAGCTAACACGCCTCCTCTTTGCACCTTTGCATAGCCAAGTTTGTGTGTGTGTTTGTGTGCGTGAGTGTGACGGGGTGAGAGGGAGATGGTGCTGTTTTCTGTGTCTCTGGGTGCCCCCTCGCTGAGCTGTCATCACTCCCTGGCACCGGGTACACATCACAGCTGCAGGGGAACCACTCTGCGGGGAACCTTCGTTTCCATCTGTCTCCAATTCACAGTGGCACCTATTTAGAGCGGCTGAGCGGCTGTGCATGCCACAAGCCACAAGAGAGAGAGAGAGAGAGAGAGAGAGAGAGAGAGGCTGAGTTTAGGGAGGTCAAGAGAAGTGGGCATCCATAGATCACATGTTGGAGTTCAGGGGCAGTAAGATTATGGGATTATACAGTATTTCACAGATGAATAATAAACCTGTCTTATAGGACGCTGTCATATTAATACATCAGGTCCAACATATTGGATTTTTCGTTTCATTACTTTCGCAAAGGAGATTACATTTTCACGGTTGTTTCTTAATTGATTTGTTTCGTGAGTAAGATTACACAAAAGCAACTTAACCTGATGACCACGACACTTGTTGGAAGGAGAGTGTGGGTCAGGAGAGGAGCCATTGTATTTTGATGCAGATCTGCTTTATAGCATTCTTTGGGATTTCGAGCTTGGGTGTTGCCTCCGTTTCCCCAATTTTCCAACCAAATAATTCAGGGATCTTGATGAAACAAATAAGACAGATTCAGCTTGATTGAATTGAAGGTGACTGTTGGGCCTTGGTGGAGGTATGCGTTCTCCTGAGTGCTATTCTAGTTTCTGATGTCATCCGTTTGTCCTCTCTTACTATCTCTCTCTCTATCTCCCCTCTTCTCTCCTCCCCATTGTTCTCCACTCACCCCAACCGGTCGAGACAGATGGCCGCCCACATTGAGTTTGGTTCTGACAGAAGTTTCTCCCTGTTAACGAGGGAGTTTGTCCACTCCACAGTCTCCAGAGTTCTTCGTCATTGTTGGAACAATTGGGTTTTGACCTTCTATGTAAAGTGCCTTCAGATAATTATGCAATGTGCAATGCACTGCCTAGTGCAGGCACCACTAGGCAGTGCATTGCATGGCGCAACGCGCCGTTGCAATGCACTGCATATTACTATTCTGTGGTGCTTATTATTCTTACTTCTTCCGCCTAAAAGTTTGGGACGCTTCTCCTCCTACAAATTTTGTCGCACATTCACGAGACCCACAAATAAACCTGCGGAATTACGTCGAATCGTGTTCAAATTTTCAATTCGTCCCCCGGTTCGCACAAAAATCGCGATAATGTGGCCGAAAACGTACAATGGGACTCAAGCTCTCTCTACCAAAAGAGCGAGAGGCTGAAAATCTGTGTTTTCAGACCCTTTTTTCGTCACTCAAACTGCTCTCAAATCCCCAAACGGAGGTCCTCAGACATGATTTTTAGATATTTGAGGTGGTGAGGTTGTTTCCTTCGCAGACATGTCACTCTCAAATCTCTCGGACCTGGGCTTATATCCGCATCGAAAAATCGAGGAATTATTTCCGGATCCTTCTCCCATGTTAATTCTGAAGATTTTTCTGAAAAGATTAAAACTGAAAAATAAAACGTAAATCGCTCCCACGGCTCCATTTCTCAGCTCTCACGAATAAAAAATATATCTGGTTGTAGTGTAAACTCTTGTGATTCTCAAAATGTTTTCATTTTCCAGCTAGGACTTATAGTTTTTGAGTAACAAGTATTTGTTTGATGACGGTGCTAGAGTGTGAAAAAATGTCTCTTCCATTAAAAGTAATTACAATTATAGGAGGAGAATTTATGAAATGAGAAGTACGTTTCTAAACTGCTCGCATGGCCTCATTTTTCGGCTCTAAATAATAATATAAATATGTACTTGTTCGTCCAAATCTTGTGATTCTCACGGCGTTCTCCTTTCACGGACAGGAGTTAGAGCATTTTGTTCGGGACCTTCTCCCGAGCTGTGATGTCTCCCTCTCTCACGTCGCACCTGTCATAATCAGTGACTCACACACGCAGAGGGAGGGGCCAAAAGGGACAGTCAGATCTATTTTTAGACTTCACAGGTGCTAATCAGCACTGCAGGTAGCTCAGTCTGTAGAGCAGAGGGACAGTAACCCAAAATGGCGTTTTGAAGTCCAAGTGTGGGTAAGACACAAACATTGAATTTTTTCTTTGTCTTTCAGGGGGGAACTGTTGAATTCTTTAAATAATCAACTGTCAATGATATCTAAAGTCAATGTGATTGGATTAGTTGGTCTGCCGCTGACTCAGTGATCCAATGGTTGTGACTTCAAAACCAACAGACGCCAAAAATTACTTTTGAACAAATATATTAATATATCTGGTTGTAGTGTCAAGCCTTGTGATTCTCAAAAGTGTTCATTTTCCAGATAGGACTTATAGTTTTTGAGTAACAAGTATTTGTTTGATGACTGATGATAGCAAAAGGAGGAGATTTATGAAACGAGAACTACGTTTCTAAACTGCTCGCATGGCTTCATTGTTTGGCTCTAAATAATGATATAGGTATGTACTTGTTCGTCCAATTGTTGTGGTTCTCAGGGTGTTTCAGGATGTTGTCATTTCTCTGATAGGAGTTATAGATTTTCAATCAGAGCATTTTGTTTGGGACCTTCTCCTCAGGTCCAATCTGTCACTCTGTGTCACAGGTGCGTCGTTAGTGAGGTCACACACGCTGAGGAGGGGGGCCAGAGGGGGAAAGGAGACAGTGAGATCTATTTATAAACTACTTCGAAGGTGTTAGTCAACACAGGTGGTTCAGTGGGTGGAGCAGAGGGGCAGTGATCCAGAAGTGGAGAGATCAAGTCCAGGTGAGGGCAGGTCTAACATTGTTTTTCAGAAGGGGACTATTGACCTCTTTAAATGTACAACCCTCAATGATTTGAACTACGATGTGATTGGCTCTTCATCCGATTCCTGTTTTAGTGTGAATGAAGTGATAGTGATAGCGCCACCTAGTGGTCTGTGTGAAAATTAAGTTTTAGCAATCGACCCCAAAATTCTGTCACATGATCTGAGTCAACACCTGATGAAGTCAAGACTATTACTGCATACACACTAATAGTGATAGCGCCACCTAGTGGTCAAGGTGAAAATTAAGTTTTAGCAATCTGCCCCAAATTGGACACACTTCATCAGATTCCTGACATGAAGAGACCTATGAGTGTGTATGCAGTGTTACTGATAGTGCCACCTACTGATCAAGTCTCTCTCTCTCTCTCTCTCTCTCTCTCTCTCTCTCTCAAATTGACACAGTCTGTCTCTCTTCCCCCCAACAAAAAAAAATGTTTAGTCTGGAACCGGCAAATTCTAGGCACCCATTCGAAATTTCTCGGCAGGAGGAATTTTCTAGTGTGTATTATGATTTGGTGCAATACAAATAAAATAAAAACTAACCAAACACAGTATGTCCATCCTCTTCTGGGACCAAGCAGCAAGTGGATTCTAAAAGAACAGCCCATGTACTACAGATTTAAACATCATTTTTCAACATTATCATAAATTGCTAAATATATTTTCAAAAAACACCACGAGTAACCCTATCGATCCATATCAACATTTTGAGCATATACATCAGCTTCCGCGTGTGTCAGTGGGGGGTTATGTGAGTCATTTTTCCATGAGTGTATACATTGTATATCCTTGAACTTGTGTTAGTGAGTGTGTGTGTGTGTGTGTGTGTGTGTGCGCGAGTGTGTGGCTATGCAAGTATGAGAACGGGCTTAATTTAGCAGGTGTGCTTTGACAGTTCTTGAAAGAGTGCCAAGTTTGCTGTACAAAGGATAAGAAAGAGGAGGCGCTCCGTGTGCATCTGTGTGCAGCTCGACTGTGACAGATGGGGACGGTTTAACTTATAGAGTTCTGTTAAGATCTGGAGGTTTTTTCTGTGAAGCTGTCTTTGCCAAACAGGTGTACATTCTAAACACTCCGCAGGAAGGGAAGGTGAACAAGTCTCGACTGACTTATTTGTCTGGTGGCTGTGTTTCCACTGATATAGGGAGTATGCCAGTGAATGCAGTGCTGCGTTGTGTTCTCATCTTTATGTGGGTCCAAGTGTGCTGCAGTAACTCCCTTCTGAAGAGACATTATCCTTGAGTGTTCTCATTTATCCCATCTGACTGTGGGCGAGTGGAGACGAATACAAACTCCAGCCACATCAATTTGCTTTGTTGAAGTCTTCCATGAATTGTTGTTGAAGCTCACGAGGTAACCGTTTAATTGAGGCTGTCGAATAAAAGGTTTTAAAAACTTAAGTTTCTAATTTATCATCGGAACTATCAGTTATTTTGCACCAAACACAACATTACATTTACTCCTCTTTATTGCTTTTATTTAAACCCCCTTACAACTCGGAGACAGCACTTAAGCTGGAGTACCATAGGAAACCTTGATGTTGGCACTTAGCACTGAATCTGTTTAAAAAGACAACATGTAGGAGATTAGGTGACAAAGTGCAGAGAAAGTGCTAGTTTGGCATGTAAGGGTGTTAATGTTGGAGATGAGGCGCTCTACGAAAGAGATTAGCCTATATGTTGAGGGGTTCTTGAAGATAGAGAGGGACGACGCTGCAGTGGTGGCATTTGGGAGCTCGTTCCACCATCGGGGAAGAGCGAATAATAACAGTCTGGTCTGTGATTACCTTGTGTTCATGGATGGCACTGACAGATAAGGCTAAAGAGGCCAGCATGAAGCAAAAGCTTGAATGATTAAGTTCAAATAGGTGGTTGCGGACCTACGAGTCGCTCTGTAGGGCAGCAGGAAGTGACTTCTATTAATTCAGACGACCAGAGGTCATTGATAAATCCTGTGATATTTTTGAATACAGGACTCGATGGTGAACATACGTTTGAGATTCTTTTGCACAATTTAAGTTACCAACTACCAGTAGATGTAACCAGGTGTTAGAGGCTGCCAACGAATGTTAGGGAAGTAACTTCAGTTGTTCATCTTAGAGTCATCAAGTGTTTTGGCCTTGGAATCATTGATACAGGCCAAACTGGAGGGTACGCTGAGGCTATAGGTAAATCTGACTGGCTACTGGCTTGCATGGCAGCACTGTGAAAGCCATGTGGCCCAATCAGAGGATCAGACATTATTACCCTTAGGCCTTTTTTAAATATGCAAGTGATCACTTTAACTCAATTACAAGCCAAACCTTCCACAACCTTTAAGCGTTGTACTACTTTGCCTTATGCGTTGGCTCAGAGGGCTTTCAGGGCGGTGGCGGAGTTGAACAGTTCATCCAGTTAGTGGTGACCAGGTGTCTCAGAGGCAGACAAGACGCTTCACCATATGGTCGCTTCTCACCACCAGACGCTGACTTTCACACACTTAACTTCTGCTATACAAGGTGAAAAGTTGCATCTGGCTTAAACCCTGACCGCTATGTGTTTCCCTTCGTTGGAGAGAAACGTGTTTCATCATTGTGAGGACATTGGCCTGATATGACTACGCGACAATAACCATGGGTCGTAAACAAGAGACACAGATTTTATGCATTCTCCTCAGGATTTCTGATATAGCAACAAAGTTTCAGATTATTCCGCTACCCTCCTGCATGCTGATTGGAGTTTTAAAGATGTAATGAAGTCCTGGTCTGTCCTCCTGCTGGGTTTACATTTGGCGAGGGGCGCCTGTGTGTCGCTGATAGAGGGATCTCTGTGACACGGCTGCTCTGGCCCGCCGCATCTGGGAGCCAGTTGCCGCAGCCGCCGGGGGGAGATAAGGCCAGGCTAGCAGCTCGCCTGTAACGCACATTTCCCCCCCCCCCCCTCTGCCCTGCTCCGCTCTCCTCCTCTGCTCCTCCCCCCCGTCATCCCTATGACCTTATCTCAGGGGAGAAGGCACCACTGGGTCGTTGCTGTGATAGCACCTGCCAGAACCAGAGCTGGCCTCTGGTGATTATGGGGGGAATCATTATCTCTCTCTCCCCAAAAACTCATTTTATACCTGCCAGCATCTGAGAGGAGAGGGGGCAAAGGAGCAAAGGCTTCTATAACAGGTAACACAGAGAAGATCCTGTGTGTGTTCGCCTGTGTATCAGGGGAGCAGGCTGGGATACGCAGACACAAACACATGCACAAAACCTCCGGCCTTTTTTTCTGAGTAGGATTTGAATTTGATGCAAATGTGATAAGATACAGATTCTATATGATGATGGCTGATCGGCTGTTTTCAGCTTCATACAACCTCGCATGAGGGAAGAGGTGACCTCATCATCCTAAACTCTATTCCAATTTATATTTACTGAGGTTAAACTAACAATGACAAGATGTTCTGATTGATGCCATGTTGAGTTCAAGCAAAACAACCATTTGTATTTCATCTTGTCATCTGCATCTCATCATCAGCTCCTCGGTTTTAATTGTGCTGCTTCTCCTCTGTCATTCTTTGTTCCCTCTAATTAGTTTGACAACAACTCTTTGTTCTTTCTCTTCATTTTTTTCTCTTTCTTGCCACGATTATCTAATCAGTTTCAAACTGCAGAGGCAAATTCCTGTAGGTTCACATCATCCAATTACATGAGGTGAAAACCTGCCTTTACGCAACAAGAGCAGCCACTCTCCACCTGCCCGTTCACCTGGGATGAGGTTTTCATTTCCCTTTTCCGTTTGCTGATTAGTGTCGGTACCAGGCTCCTCCACTGAAATCGAAAACAGTCCACGTCTAAATCTTGGAATGCAAACCTTAGAACTAAATTTATTCTGCATCGCTTAATATAGTTATTTGAATGTTTTATGCATAAACACGTGTAAATATGGGAAATCCCATTAGTTTAGCTGCTGGAAATAAAAGAAAAACACCTAAATTTCATATTCTGGATGTCTCTCTCTCTCTCTCTCTCTCTCTCTCTCTCTCTCTCTCTCTCTCTCTCTCAGTTAGTATCTCTCACTTCCTCTCTGCTGATGACCATCTGTGTGCTGGTTTCGGCCAGGCACTTGGCACATCTGTGTACTCACATCCCCTCTCACTTCTCTCATCTGCGCACTACTTGCACCAACAGAAATATGTGTGTGGGTGAGTGTGTGTGTGAGTGTGTTTGTCTGCAACCGTGGGGAGTTTTGCTGTCACATGCAGACCGGCCACTCCGTCTGGTTTAAAGGGTTAATGAGTCCTGGGGGGGGGTGAGGGGTCAAGAGGCTGATGGTTACAAAGTAGCTAGAGTTTCACATGAGAGTCGCTCTCAGCTGTCCAAACTTTGTAAAGTTTATTTTGAATCTTTGATTCCAAGTGTGCGACAGCAACGTTTCAACATGTGTTTCCCCGTCACCTCCTGAACCAGGCGCTGCTGTGTATCCTTTTTCTCTATTTATAGGTGATTGCTCACTGTTCCTCACATGGTGTTATGTGATGGGGGTTGAATGAAAGTCTGTGCCCAAGAGCCACATCACATTAGGAAGGTGAAGTGAGATGATCTTTGATTAGAACGAAAAGTTCTCACGGCTCTCATCATTTACACCAGTTTATTGTTTTCAATAAACTAGCTTAAACCAAGCCACAGTCCCTGTTCAGCACAAACTGACTGAGAGCCAAAGCAGCTGCTGAAGTCAATCATCTACCAGCCTATCAAGCCATTACTTTATTATATCATGATACCCAATGCACACAAGAGCCATCGTGCACACAAGAAATCTCAAGGAATAAAGTGATAAAAAACAAAAGACGAGTGAAGAAGAGTTGATTAAAAAATATCATAAACCTAAAGTTGCACTTGGAAAGACAACTAGACACTCAACGCCTGATGAACACATGAGGAAGATGGGACTGGTCAATGTGTACAGGAGCAAAGTATCCTGGGAAGGAGAGTGGGGGGGTTAACTCAGGATGGAGGATGCAGGCAGGGAAGCGGTGGCTGCTGGCCGCAGACACAGCTGGTTCCTGACAGAGGAGGCCCAGGTCTTGTGGCCTGCTGCTATCACCACAGCCAACATGGCTGCCTGTCCCCTCCAAGAGCTGCAGCCCTGCAACATGCTGAAACCCACACAAACTGTTACACACAAACACACACACACACACACACACACACTTCTCTTTTGAGCCTCAGTCGCAGGGAGGGAGGGAGGAGGGTTCAGATGAGAGCACAGCCCCTCAGCAAGAGCCCAGAGGCAAGCTGACCTGCCACTGAGACACACTTATTCACAAACACACACACAGCCTTGGTGGCCTCACACACACTCTGCTGGAAAGAAGAGCGGCTGTGAGACGAACGAAAAGAAGAAATAAGGGAGATGCACAAGGAGGATCTGTCAAGTTCACCCGCAGGAGACTGGCTTGTGACTGAGGACAGAGACGGTTAGTTGTGGGTTTAATATGTAATTGTCATGCAGCTTTCTAAAGCAAAGTTTCATGCAGATGTAAAGCCAAGACAAACTATCGGAGGATTGAGGGAATAAACGATGAGGAGGACATGATAAAGAAGAAGAAGAAGAAGAATCAAACCGTGGCTGTTTCTCCTTTTTCACAATTTGGAGCTGTACCTCCAGAGAAGACCTCGTCCTTGCACATCAGTTCAGCGGTTCATACAAAGATCGACTGGGGTTTCAAGAGTGAGAAACATGGAGAACCTCAAACGCACTTCATGACAAAAACATTTAACTTGGGAAACTACCCACAATAATCGAGCGGTTTGTGGAGTTAACCGCCTATAGTGTCTTTCTGCCACCACATCTGGAACTACGGGCTGTCAGTGTGTACACCGGAGAGCTTCACACCCACAGTGTGTCACTTAAACTCCAACGACCCCCCCCCCCCCCCCCCTCACCTCCCAAAGAAATTGGAAGTCGTAGCGGAGACCTCAGCGTAAGATCTGAACCTTCGATCATGTCTGCTGAAATCAATTTGGAGCGACAGAAGAGGGCTGACCTGAGGAGCGGGACCTCTGCTTCTGCGTTCGCTCCCCATGTGCCCACGGTCACGCTGATCAGCCACCGAGAGCTGAAGCACAGACACGCCGCCCGCAGACTCCAGCCGGGAAGCCTGGATCCCCACCTGGCAGCCAGCAGCCACTACCGGCGCAGTGAAGGTAAGAGCTCGTCGTGTCTTAAAGGACCTGCTCTGGGAAATCTTTTGGCAGTGTGTTATCTTGATGAGTGATGGAGGGTCCCGCTGCTGTCTGGTCTCCTCATT